>NW_020536708.1:0-46207 GCF_003426905.1 Ctenocephalides felis
TATATATATATAATTCATTCGACGATTTCCATACAAAGTACTCGAACTCGAGTGCTTATTATATATTCAATGTTATATATTGGCTTGTAAATTACGCCTTGATTCCATAATAAATATTAACTTCCCGTAGGGTAAGTTATTGTAATGGGCCGAAAATCGGAATTGAAAATTTTTACATTTCTCGACGTTTTGAAGGTTTCTGAACGTTTTGGCATACCTCAGAAAAAATGGATGTGTGTGTGTGTGTGTGTGTGTGTGTGTGTGTGTGTATGTATGTGTGGATACAAATTTCCAGTCACGTTTTAGGGCGCACGGATCAACCGATTTGAATGGTTCAAAAAACATTCGATTCCTATTGATTGGGAAAAGAGCTGATTAGTTTTTGGCAAAGGCAGGTCCAGCCGTTTCGGAGATACGGAGCAAAGAGTGCAGAAAATAGAAATCGAATTTTTGAGCGAACGGAGTATCCGATTTGAATGATCTAAAAAACATTCAATTAGCAATGAGTTGGGGAGAAGTGGTTTCTTAGTTTTGGCAAAGGCAGGCCCAGCCATTTCGAAGATACGGAGCTAAATATGTAAAAAATGGCAGTTTTTTGAGAGAACTAAGCGTCCGATTTAAATGATTCAAAGAACTTTCTGTTTGTCTTAACAAAATAATTGATTTTGAAAAAAAAAAATTTTTTTCCAATTTTTTTTTTTATTTATTTTTTTTTTTTTTTTTTATTTTTAGTATTTTGTATATCGAAAATATTTCAGATTTTATTTTTAATTCTAACTATAGTTCTAAAATACTTTAGAAATAATTTCAACTCTGCAATTCGGTTATATAATTCTTATAAATATTACACAATGTTACAATATTTATAATAATCTATTTGAAAACATTCAGTATTCCTCGAACATTTCGTTACGGTGCGGGAAGTTCCAGCAATTTGCCTTAAGGCACGATGCCATAATTGCCTCAAGACAGAATTCCACTTACAGCTAGTTTATTTTGGAATTATTACGGAATATACGAAAGGATATAAGTATATATAAGTATAAGTATATATATATATATATATATAATATATAAGTCTGTGTGTATTTTTTATATTTAACTTGCTCCAAGAAAAGCGTCAATGTTACGTTCGCACTCGATTTTCTTATTTGTTTTGATCAGAATTTAGTTGTAAATTTAGAGAACTCTACAGGATGCACAGTTTATAATAATGACAAATTTAACTGGGTGTTTTTTCAGATATTGAAAAAAAAAAAATTGATAGTTTTTTACAAAATAAAATAAAATTTAGTGTCATAATAAGCTTTATTAAAAATCTCGTCTTGACTTTACATAAGTAGTATTTAGTAGTCTATTTAAGGAGCTCCACAGGACAAAAAGTTCATACTACAGCGTTGTAATTTAAACATATACCTAAAAGTATTTCCTGCAACATGACATTTTATAAACTGTGAGTTTTTACCAAAGATCTGTTACATATAATATCTAATTTTATATTTACGGTTGAATTAATCACGTGAATATACTTAGCACCGCGATGGTGGAAATTGGCAAAACTGATATGACCTGATTTTTTGATGATTTTTTTTGCTGTCGATTGGTGCAAACTAAAATTTTTTTGCTCTTTACGTTCTCGAGATAAATGGGTGGGGCCAAATTCGGTGCTAACTATACGTATAGTCAGCACCAATCCCCTTAAAAATGCAAAAAAGTTAAAAATTCTTTTTACTATTGTTATCAGTGATTTTTTTGCATTTTTAAGGGGGTCGGTGCTGACTATACGTATAGTTAGCACCGAATTTGGCCCCACCCATTTATCTCGAAAACGGAAAGAGCAAAAAAATTTTAGTTTGCACCAATCGACAGCAAAAAAAATCGTCAAAAAATCAGGTCATATCAGTTTTGCCAATTTCCACCATTGCGGTGCCAAGTATATTCACGTGAATTAATCGTACAAGACTCCGACAATCATCTGTTGCCATTATTTCGTAAATTTATATTTATATTTAAAGTTATTTTACATATTTCCCCGGAATTTCCTCCGGCGGTCCCATGGGCGCTGTTTGTAAAAGTTTCATTACACGTTTTTCGTCGGTCTAAACGTTTAAAAACAAGTTTTATTAAACAAACTGAAACTTTTCGCAGATTAGTGAGGTCGTGTGTGTATAAACAGAGTTTTGGTAACAACTTTTTGCTTTGAACTGGTAAAACTTTTTAAAAAGGTTTTTGTACGAAATATATTTGGAATGCTTTTGAGATCCTTAGTGCACACACTGTGGGTACAAGGAAATTGTAAATTTGATATGATATTCCTCAGGGAACAAATCTTTCATAGTACAAGATTTTAATCAAAATATATTGTAAATATGTACTTCAGAGTAAATATGTAATTGTAAAATACTAAAATTATTATTGAACTTATTAAAAAAACTAAGTTTAGTAAATAAATTATTCACTAAAATTTTAAAAGTGGTTATAAATCTCATTTAAAAAGCAAAAGAGTCATCCTCTAAATGGCTACATATTAGGGATACATACTCTAGTTTTAATTTAAAATATTTCAAATTTGAGATCTTCAGTTTACAAACAATTACTACACAAAACTATAAATTAAATATTCTATATTTCAGAATACTCAGTAAATTGTGAAATATTGCACAGTTTTTTAAATTTTGGAAGTTATTACAAATTTTAATTATTAATACCTTTAAAGAATACCTTTAGATTTTAGATTAAAGTAGCTTCTTACATTATGATTTTTAGTGTACAAGTTATTTGAAGCAAATTAGCTCCAATAGATAGATTTCTGTGTCACGTTTTTATATCTAAAAACAAAAAAGTGTACATAGAAAATCGATGTCTAATAAAATCATCGCTGAATCAAAAGTATTGAATTAAATTAAATACACTTAATTATCAAACTAAAACAACTGGAAAATTAATACAAGCGTTTCAAATAACAATCGTGATTTGAAAGAAAGAAAAATTTATGAAAAAGTTCTCCACTATTTTTACTCAAAAGTTATAAATTAAATATGCCATATCTTACAGTGTATACTAAATTATAAAAACATCAAAACTACATAATATCAAATAATGTTCTCTAAAAATCTCAGTCTGTGTATGTATACATATTCTACAATTTTCTCCTTGAATTATGACAGTAATATTCTACAAAGACGCAACATATGTGTTCCCCCGGGTAAGGAAATTAGTTAACTTAACTCGAGTGCTGTAAGGGAGCTCCAAGGGGGCTACAGCACACAGCAGGAAGCTACTGCTTCGTATGTACGTGACATTTGCTTCACATTAGTCTAGGACTTGTACATGAATGTATTTTAGGTTTTCTATTGGAGTTTAAGATTAAATCGAGTTGTTGTGGGATGGTATTATATTGGACAATATTGTTTGTTAGTTTATTATAAAATTAACTAACTATAAATTATAAAATTAGCAAGTATAAGAAACACGTCATTTATATAAATTGATTGGTATTAAAATTACACAAATGATAAACGCAAGCAATTGAGTTTTGAGCTGAAAGTGTCGGCACTATAAATAGTGCATAGGGTCAATTGAATTAGAACTAATGTAATAATTAATATTTAATAGGCATTAATTAATATTAATTATTGTTTTAGACGCAGCAGGAGTGTTTATAAATATTTTAGCAGCAGCACGAGTGCTGCAAATCATTTATAATATGCGCCTCCGGCGTTATATTAAACTTATATGGAAACACGAGGAATAATAATGTACTGATAGTGCGAGAGTCGATATCTCTTTTCATATTAAAGTAGTTTTTAGTGTAAGTATAATTGAACAAAAGCCAGAAATAATATATCATTATAGCAATCATCATGCTTGCCGGCGAAGCCATTATAGCTCTAGTTTCAACTTAGCCTATATTGATATATGCTAAGTTGGAATTATGGTGTCCTGAATTGATTCAATTTTGAAAATAATTTAACTAACAACCAAACTAACATAAGAACAAACTAGGACCTTAAGTAAATTATAAAAAAAAAATCACTAATCAACGATATTTAAGAAAAGAAACAAGAAATTCTATCAGAGGAAAAATCAGGAAAGATTAGAGAAAAATCTGCTCACGCAACAAACAAAAACAACTCTTATTTTGAGGTAACTCCAAAATGGAATGAAAAAAGAAGCATGTTGCCAAAGAAAATAAAGGAGAAGGTAAAAGACTTCAACCGAGAAATGAACCCCACTGATGAGCAAAATCAATTACGACTTCAGTAATAAAAGACAATTTACTTACGAGAAAATAGAGAAAAATAAAGTTTTCGAATCTGATGATAAAAGGAAACCTTCTGACAAGCAAACTGAATAGAAAAAAAGAACTATACTATCTAGATAAACGCCGCTGGCGAGAAAGCAATAAATAAAAAGAACTTTATATTTGGGAATAGTAAAAAGAGACCAAGAAATCTGCTACTAATAGGAAAGTTTTTATTCAAGAGAAAATATGGATTGTGCTATCAAACTATTAATATTTAATTTGAATTCCTAAATTATCATTTTTCTCCCCAGCCGCCATACTAGTTCGTGGACCCGCAAGTTCTTGTTAGGTACTAAGGTTCCTATAATAATTTAGTATGGGGTATCCTGTCTACAAAACCGCAGAATGTTTCGAAATGACAGTTTCCTTCGACCCTAATACCCTCGACTGGGTATAATAAAAGACCCTAGATCAACAGTATGTATTCCGAAATCGATATTGTATTCAGTACAAACTGTGCGTCCTGTAGAGCTCTTTGAATAAGTTATTACATTCTCTGAGATGCATAACATCAAGTGCAATATTAACAAAAGACAGTTTTGTGTCAAAATTTTAAAAAAAAACATTATTTTTAACAAGCGCTGTTGTAATGAACACTTTGAGGGTTAACTGTATTTAGAGGGTTTAATTGTATGGGTGTAGTGTAAACGGTGCGTTCTGCACAGCTCTTTGGATAAATGAAAACATTTCTACGTTTTAACAAGTGCGATTTTAACAAGAACTGCCAATAATTAAAAGTTTTACAAATGCACTTATAATATTTGTTATTAGTTGTTGTAGTAGTCACTTTGGCGATAAACATATATTAATAATTATAAGTATGCAGTGCAAACGGTTCGTCCTGCAGTGCCTCTTGAATATATAAAATTTTTGTAATGCAGAAAGTTTAGAAATAATTTAAGGTAAAATCACCTACATATGTCCATCGTAATAAAACTTTTTATTATAAATATAACAAAAGATTTTTTTATAAATATGTAGTATATATAAAATAATTATCAAAATAATATAATTTAATAACAATAACATACCTGAAGTACAATGTTGTAATGCAAACGGTGCGTCCAGCGAAGCTCTTGAAGTTGAAGCTCTTAAGTTGAAGCAGCAATATGCACATTGTGTGAAATACAGTAAACCTGCAAAAAAGAGACAAAGTTATTATGTTGTCATGTTAAGTTTTGTTTAATATTTGATGTTAAAATAGATATTCCTGCATATAAGTTGTTTAAAATACAATATTGCAGTACAAACGATGCATACCATAGAGCTTCTTGTATTGAAGCTTCAATATACGTATATGTATACTAGGGTGGTCCGTAAAATGGTCATTTTCAAATTTCCTTGCTCCCAGGGGCTCAAATGGTTCCAAATAGATAAAAAACAATTCTCTGAAAGTTTTAATAATAACTTTTAGATGGTGCCCAATTCAATCAAAGTTTGTATGGAAAGAGCATGGAAAAAATTTTGAAAATTTTAAAAAAATGTTTTAGGTATAACTTAGAGACAAATGAATGAGTTTTATTCTTTCATTTGTTCGCTAAATTATATCTATAAAACTTTTTTTAAAATTTTTGAAAATTTTTTCATGCTATTTACATACAAAACTTTGATTGAATTGGACTCTATCTGAAAGTTAATATTAAGAGCTAAAACTTTCAGAGAATTGCTTTTTATCAATTTGGAATCATTTGAGCCCCTGGGAGCAAGAAAATTCGAAAATGACCATTAAGTATACAACATTGATAAAATTTAGTGTAACTCAAATTTTCTTCAAAAATGTCATCAACTTTAGTATTTACTGTTAATATAAAGACTTTTAGGAATAATTTGTCCAAAACTCAAGGTTAAGTGCGTCTTACAGAGCTCTTTGTAATAATGCTTAATGTTCGGAAGTGGAAGAGGAAAATTTTTGATAATATATCTTGTAATTCAAAGTTTGTGGAAAAAGTAATTAATTTTAGAATTTGTCGTTAATAGTGACACTCTTATTTATTACATATCCATATTACAAAATCCTAGCCCAAATGCTGCGACATGTACAGCTCGTTGAAAACGCCAGAGTTCTCACATCAAATCTAATCCTTTCCTCTTAATCCTCCCAGGTAAAAGTTCTCATCCTTCTGCAGCTCTTCCAATCAATCTTATCTTTTCAGGAGAGGATCACTTTTGACACTGAGCTGCGTATAATTAATTATGACGTCATAAATCATACTAGTAGAGTGGAAGGGACTTAAAGGGAAATAAAGTCTCCCATTAAAATTACTTAGGAGTTTTAATGAAAAGCAATTTAAACTTTTGTTCGGGAGCGCCGAAGTCCGCGTCGCCGGTGGTGACTTAGACTTATCTCTATATTAAGGGGTAATATCACTTAATACGAAGATTTTCGGACGAATTAGTCAATTATATATATTTATGTATAAAGGGTTGTGTAATATATAAATAGACTTATACATAGTACTACGCAATTCTACTATCTACATTTGTTGTTGGTATCAATAGGAGGCCATTCATACTAGGACTTTGTAATTTGGATATTATTACTAATGATATTGATAACAAATACTAAAATTTACTACTTTTCTCATTAAATTTTACGTTTTACGAATCTTTATCAAAATATTTACTTTTACACTTACGTATGTTTACGATTTAATACGAGAAGCTTTGCAGGATGCAGTGTTTGTACTATAATATTGTGTTTCAGGCAACTTATTCCTAAATATATATTTTAACAGAAAATAAAAATATATTATTTTATTCACAAAGCTTTCAATTTTAAATAATTTTATAAAAGTTTACATATTTACTGTATTTTGAAGTAAAACTTCTTTAGGCGCGACTAGGATGTAAATTTTTGAGAATGCAACGGAAATGCGTTACGCCCGAACTGTACAAATTTTGATTTAATGAAAAAGGCCTAAATCAGAATATTTTGCCCTGTTCCTTGAAAATAATAAACCAAATTAAACATTTGTCCGCGTACTAAACGTAAGTTTATTGGAAAGAAATTACTTCTATATTATTCGTAGTTTCTATAAATCTTTGAAGTTATTAAAATGGAAAATATATTTTAGGCAAGTCAGATATTACAGATGTTCAAAGAATGAGATTATATCGCCAGCGACAAAGTAGAAAAAATACAAGCTGTCAACAATTTAGACCACATATTTCTAAGGGCGTACTTTAAAAGTAAACGCTAATATCATAAACTTTTTTCAGAAAGTTTGTATATATAAATTGTTTTTTCATCATTTGAATCTTTACTTTAGAACTATATCTTTATTTAATTCAATTTGTCTTCTATAATAACAAATACTAAACCTAATAGTTTTTTTTAACAAACTTGCGCGATATGAAGAATTTTAAGCAGTATGCGTATAAGTTTAATCAATTGCTAAGCGCAAGTGAGAAAGATGTTATATATTTAAGGAACTCTACAGGACGCATTGTGTGTTATAATTTACCATCTTATAATTTAGGCACATTATTTTCGAATCGATGATGAAGCTGACAATACTAATTTTTAGGAATTTCATGAAAATGCGTACTCAAAAATTAAAATCCAGCAATGTATTTTTAATCCAGCTTTCGTTTTTCCAATACACTTCCGGATTCCTATCCTTAATCGCTTCCGCTCGTCCTTCTCCGCTTCTGATTTGTGGAAAAGTGTTACGTTTGAAAACACATTTCCCGTTCGCAAACAATTTTCTATTTGGTCTCCAAACATCATCGTCGTACAACAAGTGTGTGACTTCTGCTCCTCCAGTGCCTGCAGGCTGTTAAATCAGCCCTGAAAATTTACACGAGATTTCATATTTCGATACAAACCCCAAGGAGCAGGCGGTGGTAAAGGATTGATGGAGCAGGAGGAAGTAGTAGTCGTGGAGGATAATTTTGAGCTGAAGGATGGATTTGTGAAGGGAGCATTGGGATTTAATATGTTTATTTAGGTGGAGATATTGTTTGGTCATGGAAGGTTATAACAAATATTTTGAGTAACGTATCCAATTACAATATTGTAGTGCAAACGGTGCGCCCTGTATAGTATCTTCAATAAGTCACTACATTACCATGTTTTAAAACTTAAACAAAAATCGATCATAACTCAAAATTTGGATTAAAAATCATCTTTTTTATTATTTCTGATTCTATTAAATCAAAAAAAAAACTACTGGTGCATAAAAGTATCGTGCCTTAGGACAAATTGCTGGATCTTCCCGTACTCTGTGCAGCTCTTGAGTAAGAGAAATATACGAAATACGTATATGATGTATGAAAAATGATAAAGTTGTTCATAATAAAAATAATTGGAAGAATCGTAATAATTCTCAAATTTCCGCTAGTTTTTTGCTAAAATAAGCACTTCTAATTAAGAATATTATATATAACATTATATAAAACGCAAAGCTGTCGTACAAATAGAGCGACTCTGAATAAATAATTTTTCTAAATAAAAAAAATCTAATTTTAACATTTTTATTGAAATTATACATGAAATGCATACATAAACATAAACAATCAAATAAAGTAATATTTCTCTAATTACCCAAGGTTGTTAGATTTTAACCAAGTTCGAACACATTAGCCAGCATGACAAATACTTCATACATTATTATCATCTGCATCGCGATAATACTGTTGCTCCTTGGCCAGTAACATTTCGTTCTTTTGCCGTTGTCTAGCTTGAAAAGCTCGTCTTTCGGACTTGGTTCCACCTTTTTGATAAAGATATGTCACTTTATTTTCCAGTGCGCCCTGAATATCATATGTCACATTTTCATTCGCATCGAAATTATTTTTTTATGAGATTTTTGTTACAGATACGTCACATGGGTTGCTTTAAATTGCACGTTTTTAGCAGCCTCTGCTGCATTTGCACGCGATGAGTTCTACAAAATAATCAAACAAATCTAATAAACAATAATAAAAAAACTTTAAACTTACAAAATATTTTACTGGTATAGTGCTGTTATTAATGAAAACAAGTAAAACTGCAATTAATTAAGATACCATCATCTTCACTCACCTTTTCCTCATTAATATCATACGAGTTCAACTCCACAAGATGGTCCTTTCTGAAAGGACATTGATAGATGTCCCCAAAAACTCTAGTTTTGCTAGAATTTAAAATATCCTCTGAATCTAGACCTTTCAGCAATTTGGCAAAGCCGGCCGCTTAGATAACTCAGATTGAAAAACAAAAGATTGCTAGTGATTAAATAAACAAAGGACATCGAAGCTGTTTAGCCCCTAGACAATATACTAATATAGACGTTTCTCTCTCGCGGTATTTGCGTTCAGAGAGCTAGGGAAAGTCACGACCGCAATGTTGGGTGATGGCGCTTTAATCGCATGTCGCTCGGCAGCCTCGTGCTCCAAAATGCATTCAAATTAAAGCGCCAAAATTAGAAATAAAAGAAAATTGTCAATTTTAAAAATAATTTATTTGTATATAAATTTTGCATTACAATAGTCTTATATTGACATTGTTATACAATAACAAAACATACCAAACAATAATACATATATTAAAATAGATATCAAAGTAAATAGCAATATGTTGCAACAAACATATTTATTTAAAAAAAAGGAAAAATAAAAAGTTTAACGAATTACAGGATTCCTGCCTTCAAGTGGATAATCATTCATTATTCACTACCAATAATGTTGTGAACACAAAACATGGTGTTTAAATTTATAGTGTCTGTGCATTACTTTATTAACTAATAATCATTCCAAGTAAGATTTGTCACTTTTCAGCACATTCTTTGCGATAAATCCAGTCATGCTAAATGGCTCTTGATGTTATCTTGAATATTCAAAAAACTGCTGCATTAAATTAACTTATTTTATCATCTTGCACGGCAATTGGATTTCGTTCATTAACTCAGTGGCGTTCCTAAAAAATGTAAAGTCTAGTCTATTTATGCTTTTCCATATATATTGAAGAGCCTCCAAAGTTTAATACAATTCTGAAAAGTTAGAGGAGCCTTGCCTTTCTTATAAAAGAGCCCTAGCTTGCTCCCAAAATGTATTGTGATTAAATTTTTATTATATACACTGCTTTAACAACTGCTTTATATCCTATTCATTTAAGAGTTATAGATTTTGTTTGAATCACAAATAAAACCGTATAAACAATTATAAAACACTTGTAAACACAATAATCACAATAAGAATCAAAACAAAATTTTGACATTTCTGGTACATATTGCTCGTGAATTACTAACCTGTCAAACTTGTCATCGGCTCGCTAGCGCCAAATTTGCGCCTAGCGGTCGTGACTGGAACTACGCGTTGTGAACGCGGATTTTGTACTGAGATAATAGGGCCTGGTTTAGCCTGTTTAATTTTTTTACTTTTCAGATTGACAGCTTATCATAGAAAAAATGACGTAGACAGACTCTCTTTCTCACCTGATTTTTACGTTTTGCTAGTAAAAGCGTCAAACGCTAAAACAACATGGCGCTGTTTATCTCATATCGCTCGGCAACTTCTATTATTGCATTCAAATTATTGGCGCGAAGTTTGAAATAATAATAATTTGTACAGGTTTGAACATTAAAAATTGAATTTTACGAACTGTTATTGTATGTACATCTGATACGTGAGTAAATTTACGAAGATCTACAGAACGCACCATTTGTTATACATTTTTGTAATATATCATTTTTCTAAGTATTTATTAAAAAGCAAATATTAAAACTAATTACTATTCTCACTAATAAGTAATCTAGTGCTAAAGTTGGATTAATAAGTAATAATATATATACACCATGCACCTGCCTTCGGGCAGACTACCATTTATTATTATTATTATTATATATATATATATATATATATATATATAATTTATATTTACACGTCATTTAAACCCGTTTTTAAACAAATAATACAAAACCAGATTATTTTTACTAATTCTTCTGGTTGCGTGTATTTATAAAAAAATGAATAATTAATTTGTAATTAACATAAATCGGATTTGAAACGTCTTAATCTACTTTATCGATTAAATATATGCATATGTATAAGTATAAGATTTATAAAGGATTAACATGTAGGTTTCTCTAACAATATTTTTTTATTATTTATTTCAATGATTTTGCTTATTTCAAGGTATTTTTTTTATTAATTTTATTGACATATGTCTAGTTTAAAAACTTTGAATAAAGATTTTATGTACATAATAAAATATAATGATGTATGATAATATTATTATATAGTGCAAAAGGTGAAAGAAGTTTTTCTAAAATCCTACATCATACATTTTAAAGTTTCTCGAAGTATCTTTTATAATTTCGTAAAAATATTCTTCGTAAATTCTATAATTCTAAAAAACTTATTCATTTTAGTTGTTGTCCTTATAGATACATTATTATAATATATTAAAATTAAAATACCGTATTAACATTGTACAAACGATGTACTTCCTGCAAAGCTCCTTGAACATCAAAAATCAAATAGTGTCGATCTTTTTACTATTGGGCTGCCACTGCTTTTTGTACTCAATTACATAAAGTTCTGGAGATCTTCTTTTAGTTTCTAACTGCTTCCTTTGCGACATTTTTCAACTAGTTTCTTAATTTACAACAAAAAGACTTTGCGACTAACAAGGATATTATATTTAGTTTCTCACTCAGGCAGAGGAAAAACTAAAGACTATCTATTTTCCATCGTTCCACCGTTTTCCCTTCGCCGTCTCGAAGTATTTATTGAAGTGAAAAGTTTTCATATAAAAAAGTTAAATAAAGGATTGATAATGTAGTTTTAAAAATGTATTATTTTTACTTTGTTGCAGAATTTATTTATAAAATTATTTACAATGCTGTACGAATTAAAATTACTTATCAATATTTTTCCTGTTTATGAAATATTAATAATTAAATATTAATTCCAGTTGATATTAAGTTTTGATTAACAATAATATTTATACTCAACTTTTCGAAAAATCAAGTTCCAATGCAAGTAGTTGTAGAAGGTTGTAAATTGGGAATGTGATGCCTTAAACGTTATTTTAAATATCAAAAATACTAAATTGTATTACATTACAAATTATAAACATTTTTAAATACTAAAATTACTTGAGTGTTAAACTTTATATTAATGCATCATAGATACGAGCGTTTATTGACAAGTTTTTACGCATTTTTAAAGAGAATGGGTATAACGAAATACTTTTTGAAAAAAAACGTGACAAATTTTTGTAGATGATTGTAATTTAAGGATGTAATATCTTAAACATTACTCTAAGTATTCACTATTCAGAACAAACATAGATATAAGACATTGAATGTCTGGTCTAAAGCAAATTTGCACTATGAAGTCTTGAAAAAATTAAATTAATTTTTCGGATATGGAAACATGCAAGTACATAAATTAGTATTACTATCTTATATAAATTAATATATACGTTATATATAATCTTGTAAATAAGAAAAGAGGAAAAGTAAATAATGAGTCGTGTGTTTTCTTCTTAATCTCATTACTGAAGTTGCGCACAGATTTTTCTTCGCAACTGTCACGAAAAGAAAATACGAAGGAAATTTTTGATAAACATATATATATATATATATATATATATATATATATATATATATATATATATGGGATAAACTGTGTGCCTTGTACAGCTCCTCAAATATAATCATGAAAATAGTATTTATAATAATACATATAATATTCTCTCAGTTAATTCGTGAATGAATTTATAAATATATTTATTATTGAATAAAATGTCAAAATATAATATAAAATCTGCAAAAGCAATCTATTCGATTGTTCTAGGGGAGCCCTAGAAAGCCTTCCCATTAATCCCTTAGATTAGCCTGATCGTTTTTTAATTCGTCTATAGCATGTCACGAGCACAAAGAAAAAAGTTCTAATCAGGCAACCCCTTCAAACGTTATTATCGAACTTGACTATGACGCCACGTATGCCAAAAAATGCAACTAGTATAATAATATTAATAATAATTAATATCAGACGAAAGATCATAAAACCAATGATTTTCTTTTCCTCCCGTGTTTATTATTCCCATTACTATTTTGTTACCATTAATCATATTTTTAACTTCCCGTAGGGCAAGTTATTGTAATCGCAAAAAAATCGAAAATGAAAAATTTTATATATCTTTACGTTTCAGAGGTTTCTGAATATTTTGGCATACCATAGAAAAAATAAATGCATGTGTGTGCGTGTGTGTATGTGTGTGCGGATACAAATTTTCGTCGACGATTTCGGGAACACGGATGAAGCGATTTGAATAATTCGAAAAACATTCGATTCGTATTGATAAGGAGACGTGCTGATTAGTTTTTGGCGAAGGCAGGTCTAGCCGTTCCGAAGATATGGGGCAAAAAGTACCAAAAACGGTAACTCAGTTTTTAAGAGAACGGAGCGTCCGATTTGAATAATTCAAAAAGCATTTTACTTGTATTAACAAGATGGATAACTGATCAAATTTTTATGAAGGCAGGTCTAGCGGTTTCGGAGATCTAGTGGAAAAAGTAAAAAAAAAAGCCATCTGGAGGTCAAAAATGATCATTGTGTATCAAATTATCAGATATTTTATAGACATTTCAACAATAAGTATAAATTTTGTTTACATTCCTATGGGTTCCATACCAATGCTTATCCGTTAGACGGCGGCGCGGCGCTTAAGCGCTTCCATATTTTGTCTCTATGCAGTTAAAGCAGTACGATTGCTTTGAAAAAAGTTCAGAATTTCCAAAATATTTCAAAAGTTCCAGCAATTTGCCTTAAGGCACGATGCCATGCGCCCCACTAGTATACACTTTTATTCATTTTCCTTTCCAAACTTTTGCTTACATGTCTCTTGGCCCTGTGCTTCGATTTCAGTTACCTGTATTTTCTCTTCTCGCGTAAGTCATCAACCATTTGCATTCGTCACCTTGTAGGTCCTTTCAGTCATATAGAGCGCAACTAGTATAACAAAATAAAATGATATATAAATATGCGTATGTTTTTTGTGTTATTTTATTTTTCATATAATACCGATTGCCGACTACACATGTTTATTTAGAAATATGTTGTCCGAGCTTCCGAGTTGCCGGAGTTTCCGGAGTTCCGAGTTCAGAGTGTTATTTATAAACATAACATTCATGGTGAATTACCCAAAGAATTTGTTCGCTAACAAAGGTTACTTCATCCCATCTTGGCAATTAACTAAATTGAGATATATTGTGATATATCGTAGACGAACTCGTTTATATTTAGAAATACACACACACAAATATATAAATATATATATATATATATATATATATATATTTATATATACATATATATTATATATAGGGTAGAGCGAGGTTTGAAGGTCCTCAAGTAAAAGGGTCCACGACCGATGTCTCAGGAACCAGTGAAGTTAAAAATTATTTAACAACAATATTTGAAAGTAGGGGGCAAATAATGTATAACCAGCCATCAACTTGATTCTTACAAAGTTGATATCAAGAGAAAAACGGCAATGTTTTAAAATCCATAACAAAAATATTTTCTTTCATTGTTGTTTGTTTTGGTTGTGAGTACTGTTGTTTAGTTTACGAGACCTTAATATAATTTCTAAGTCCATATACCTTATTTATTTTTTTTATTCACATTTGTGAATTACAATCTGTCGTTCTTATACAGCATTCAGTAGTTTTGATGGTTTATTAAATATAGGAAAAAACGTCGAAAGGTCACCCATTGGTGATCGATTTGATATTGGATATGTTTAGCTTATAGATGTAGTCATATTGTGAAAATATTTAATTAAGCCTACGAGTAATTCTACATATTATAGGATTACTAAAGATTATCAAAAAGGAGCCGTTTTCTTCTAAGCCGTTCAATGCCATGGTTTTTTATTAAGTTTTTGGCCATGATGTTAGGGTGGTTCTGAATTCTATCTTTGTATCTCAGACTAAACTTTTCAATTTCTTCCTTAACAGTGTTAATGTTCAAATCTGTATGAATCAACGAATTTGGGACATACTTGGGTGTGTTTATAATTTCTTTCAAAATCTTGTTTTGAAATCTTTGTATTGTGGCGATGTTGGATTTGCGTGTCGTTCCCCAGAGCTGTATTCCGTACGTCCAAATTAGTTTCAACATGACTTTGTACAGAAGAAGTTCGTTCCATGTGCTCATCTGAGATTTTATGTGTACCAACAACCAGTATAGATTTCTGCTTGTGATTTACAGCTGTTGGCGTTTCTTTTGAATATGGTATTTCCATGTTAGTTTGGCATCGAGGTGCAAGCCCAAGAATTTAACTACATTTGTCTGTTGCAACCTTTGGTTATACAATACAACAGGTGGGAAAGTATTTCTCCTCAGGGTGAAGGTGATGTGAGAAATAGCGCTAAATGATACAGCGTTAAGTGGGGTATTACTGTATCTAAAATTCACACACCAGCAGGGTATACCTTCTTGAATCGAAGCATTATTACATGCAGTGTGAAGAATTGTAAAACTGCAAATTTTGATAAAATTATGTAGAACTAAAAATATTGTTGAGAAAAATCATTAATCACAGATTACAGAGTATTTATTATAAAATAAAAACTCCTAGAAATAATAGTTAAAACACAGTGTAATAGTTCGCACTCTGCTAAGCTCTTGAGTATGAGAAATATACGAAATATAAAATATATGAAAAATTATAAAATTGTTCATAATAAAAATAATTGAAAGAATCGTAATAATTTCCGCTAGTTTTTTGCTAAAATAAGCACTTCTAACAATATTATATATTAGATTATATAAAACGCAAAGCCGTCGTACAAATAGTGCAAATAGTAATAAATAATTTTTTCTAAATAAAAAAAATCTAATTTTAACATTTTTATTGTAATTATACATGAAATGTATACATAAACATAAACAATCAAATGAAGTAATAATTCTCTCATTTCACCAAGGGTTGTTGGTTTTTAACCAAGTCCGAAAGCATTAACCAGCATGACAAATATTTCATACATTATTATCATCTGCATCGCGATAATACTGTTGCTGCTTGGCCAGTAACATTTCGTTCTTTTGCCGTTGTCTAGCTTGAAAAGCTCGTCGTTCGGACTTGGTTCCACCTTTTTGACAAAGATAGGTCACTTTATCTTCCCGTGCGCCCTTCATATCATAGGTCACATTTTCATCATCATCGAAATTATTTTTTTCATCAGATTTATGCAGATACGCCACATGCGCATCTAGAGTTGCTTTAAATTGCACATTTTTAGCAGCCCCTGCTGCATTTGTACGCGATGAGTTCTACAAAATAATCAACAAATTTAATAAATAATAATAAAAAACCTTTAAACTTACAAAATGTTTTACTGGTGTAGTGCTGTCATTAATAAAAACAAGTAAAACTACAATTAATTAAGATACCATCATCTTCACTCACCTTTTCCTCATTAATATCGGATTCAATAATATGATGCATCATGCATGTTATAACATGCCGGTCATATGAATTTAACTTCACAAGATGTTCCTTTCTGAAAGGACATTGATATATGTCTCCAAAAACTCTAGTCTTTTTAGAATTTAAAATATCTTCCGAATTTAGACCTTTCAGCAATTTTGCATCATCTTTATCCATTTTTCTGATTCTTGTTTATTGTGAAAATATATTTCAATATACTTCTAGATACACAAATTTGCGATTTCTGCTATCTGCAATTGTTTTTGGTTAAAATCGGCCGCTTAGATAACTCAGATGAAAAAACAAAAGATTGCTGGTGATTAAATAAACAAAGAACATTTTTAACTATTCAGATTGACACAAAGTTATTTACTTGCATAACTAATATGAACTAACACTTCACTACTAAAACTAATACTTTTACTTCGTATATCACAAAAACTGTTTTTTTATTTTAAAATAATATGCATCATTTTAATAACTTTTAAATAAATTACTAAGTGAAAATTACTAAATGCAATTATTTGTTTTAGAGTTTAAACAAGAAATTTTGTTATTGAAATGGCAATTGTAAATTTATGAAAGTGAAGTCAAATCCACTTGACTGCCAAAAAAAGCATGGGTTTTAAATATACTTAGGTTATAAAACTTAACTTTGGCATTGCGTTTATAATTTACAAATTTTACTTTAATTTAATTTCTAAGATACTTCTTTATGCCCATGGTGTTTATATTAGATTTTTTTATTATATAGCAACGTTTTTTATCAAATATTTCAATATGAGGGTTCGTGCTTAATACTAATCAAATTTAATCTTTTTATATCGAGGCACATATATTTTTTGCAGGCGCTCCTAATCTTATATAATATAATTTTAGTGTTCCTTTGATATATAATAGAAAGCGAGGCTCAAATATAATATTATATATATATATATATATATATATATATATATATATATAAGACCCGCATTTTTATCATCATAAAACGTTTTTCATAAATTCGTAATTCGTGTTTTACCTTTCGATAAATCGCACCACATACGAATAAAGTATTTATATTAATATATAAATATATACATATATATATATATGTATATATATATATATATATATATAATTCAAGATAAAGCTTCTATTTTATCACTTACCCTTCTATGAGATAGAAAACTGTTGAAAACTGACAAAATATATATGTTACACTTTAAAAATTATTCCAAATTGAAACAATTTACTTATAAAACAAACACCAAAATTGTATTTGTTTACATATATTATGACATATATGATTATTAAAAACAGTTGACTTCATAACATTGAAATCGTGTGCTTAAATAATATCATCTGTCTCTTTCCGACACCATGTGTTGGAGCGAGAGCGCTATACATTTATGTCGCGTCAGGCAATTTTATAAATTCAGTACTGACAACCAGGGCCTTTTCACTTAGAACAAAATCCTCGTTCAGAAGGAATACTTAGGGGTCCATTTGTAGTCGCAGATTTGGCGCTAGTGTGCCGATGAAAAAGTATTTTCAAATGTTTTATATTGGTTACTAAGAAACGTCAGTGTTATTTATGTATAAGTTTACAAAATGGCGATTCTTCTTCGTTTGTGTTTGTATATTTGTTAATAAAGATTTCATCAGGAATTGCTCTCAAATGCATAGCCCTTTGACAATATGAATAGAACAGCTTCAAACTCATATGGAGGACATAATTACTACAATACTACGTAGTGCATCGACATATTAGTCTAATCATAATACACTTTAAGGAAAGAGATCAGTTCTAGGAAATTGTGTGAGAAATCAAATATACGCTTCTACAAGAAAGACATAATACACAAATGGAAAGCTGTTCCAGCTGTTTAATATTGGATTACCACTTCACGCATATCTGAATATACTTGGGAAAAAATGAATTGCTTAAGAATGTCAAATTTTGCACGTGATGATTATTAGTTAATGAGAGTTAAGAATGACAGACGATGTAATGAACTAACACTATAATGCATTATTCACTAAATTTCAATGAATATTTATATTAATAAGTAGAAAAAAGTGTAGAAGTTATTCCAGTAGTTTAGATGTGATATCTTCTATATATATAAAAATAAGTCGGGTTTTCCTTCCTGACGAAATAATTCTAGAACGCACGAACCGACTTTGACAATTTTGCATTCTTCGGAAAGGTCTCGGGCTCTGCAAGGTTTATAGCTAAGAAAATTAGTGGTGCATGGCATCGTGCCCTAATGCAAATTACTGGAACTTCACGCACCGTAATTAAAAATTCGAGTAATGACATTGAGAATTATCAGAGTAATGACAGTGAGAATTATCAGAATTATGCGAGCAATTCTTGTCGCAAAGAATAATGATGTACACGAACTAAATTTTACCGTTCAATCAAAAATTGCTGGCGATTTGGTGACATACCAATGATTCCGACTGGTCTTCCGTTTGACTTCAAACGATTGCAATTTCCAGTTCGCCTTGCGTTCGCAATAACAAGTCGCAAGGCCAATCGCTTAGTGTTTGCGGGATAAATTTCAAATAGATTATTTAGAAATCATTGTTTTTCACATGGGCAGTTATACGTTGCCTGTTCACGAGTTGGAAAACCAACCGCTTTGTTTGTGTTAACGTCAGACCAAAAAACAAAAAATGTGGTTTACCAAAGAGCACTTCAATGAAACGGATAATTTGCGGATGCACTTTCATTTACTTCGAGAAGTTCAACTAAAAAACACTTCATTTTGTAATCGAAATAAATTCATTACTGTTGTGCAATAAAATCAAATTTTTTCTTTTCAAATATAAAACAAACAAAAAATGTCTTCATCTTTCTCATGAAACCATCTGGTGGCGAAACGGAGTTCGTCGGGTTTGCTAGTCTATTATATATAAACCGGTGTATTGCAGTGTATTTGTTGATTTATATTTCGATTTGATTGTATATTTATTATAATATAATATTATCTAGTATATTTTTGTTATTATTGTATCATTACAAAACATAATAGGATTGTAATACCGAATTTAGTTTCAAATACCCGTGTATTAAAATTCATTAATTTTCATTTCAAATTTTGCGCCATTAATTTGAGTGCCAAAAGTAGCGCCACCACGTCGAGCGGAGGACCCTTTAAGTATTCCTTCTGAACGTAAAAATCGGGCGATTCTAATATTGTCTAGGCTGACAACTTATCTACGTTAATTAAAAATAAATATTAAATCACACCTGTCAAATTGTTTCAAATAAAATGCATTTAAATATTTTAAATAATATTATATAAAGTGTTTTACATTGTTTTTTATTTGCCAAAGTGAATAAAACAATATTATTTAAAATTTAATATATTATTATTTAAAAGTTCATTTAGTATAATAAGTTTGATTGAATAAGAGGATTTTGATGTCTAGCTGAAATGTCAAAGTGTCAATCATATTTTTGAACAAATGTATATATATATATATATATATATATAATGTATGTGTCTATATTTATATTTATGTTTCTCCATTTTCCCATTCACATATTGTTAGAGTGAAGTACTTAATCATTTAAAAGTGATATATTGATATTGATGGATGAACCGAGAGTATGTAGCAAATAAATCAATTGATTACTTAACAGAACCGAATCGGAGGCGTAACAGATTTTCTCTTAAATCTAATAAATTTCTAAAATGCCTAAAAATGATTGATAATATTATATATTACCTATCGCAGAGCATCGTAATCTTTCCTTACTTTTCTGACATATTCTTGCTGCGATTCAATCAAAAATGTCTTCTTAATAACTTAGTACCCGAATATTCAAAATTCGTGCTACCTTTTGATTGTTTCAACTGTTCTATCTTATCTCTCATCTTATCTCGACACCATTAAATTGCGTTAAATGTAAATGCAAAACACTTCTCTGGATTCTACTGATTTTGATAAAGGACATCTTTCGGGCTTTCTGTCTGGGGGCTCTCAAACCGCTACAGAAATTTAGGAGGCGTTCGTCCGCCCTCGGGTTTAGTTCATTTCCTTCGAAAAGATCTGCGTGTGTTCCGTCAGTCTGTCAGGCCGGAAAACTTCTCTCGTCCGGGCGTTAAATCATCTCTTTTTCTTTTATTTCTTCGAATAAAACGAGGGCTTTGGGAAAAAATTAAGATGATGAAAAATTAATTCTAAATGGGCAATGGAGCCATCTGAAACTAGTATGAAAATGGTTTAATCTAAATTAGCCCGTGTGCCATTCTATTTGCGAAGTCAATGTTGGACTTAAATACCCCTTCTGGTTCACTCATATTTAAAATGGTTTTCTATAATTGGCAATCAAAATAAAAATATTTTTATTTTAGATTATATATTATTATTATAATTATAAATAAGATATATTCTTTTTTGTACATTTATATATAAAGAAGTGTCAAAATTGTACCTAAAAAGTTAACTCTGACACTTTGCTATGCAATAGGTACTTTTTTTTCAAATATATAAATAAGGATTAATATCTAAGGAAACACAATTAGTAAAATATATTTTAAATTCAGACCTATCTGCTCTAAAAATAATTAAAATATATAATTTTTCTTATTACTTACATATTAAAATATGGCTTGAATAAATCTTTTAACCAAATTATCTTCTAGCCCTCTCACTACTAATATTTCTATTATATAGAATTCTGTGAATGTATTTTTGTGAGAGTATTGTTGGTGTTTAGCTTGTCTCGAGGCCCCCCTGACCTTATTAAATCCGGCTTAGAAAAGAATTCGGTTCCTTTTTGGGCAAACGGTTCTTCCATGTCAGAATAACTTCATCATCCATCTAGTTGTGAATGATATACAAATGAAATAAAAGAAATATAGATATCACGCTATTTATATATGAATATTTATATATATATATATATATATATATATATATATTCAATTAAGAAACATACATATAAGTTTTGTATAAAACGAAAGTATATAATCGATTGATTTAGTTTGTGGCGGAATTAGCTCATGTGTAGCGTTTTCGACTCACACGCCGAAGGTTCGAAGTTCGAATCCCCGGCATAATATAAAAAAAAATTCTGTTAAAAAATAGTTTGAAATAGAAGTTAAAAATAGTTTGAAATAATGTTAAAAGTAGTTTGAAATAGTATTAAAAATAGTTTAATCGTATATAAAAACGTTTGAGAATAAAAAAAATTAAATTGAATAGAAGTAATGAAAGAAGTAGTGGAAGTAATGAAGATGTAAGAAGATAGAACATATAATGATAGATAATAAAAGAAGAAAAAAAAGAAGAATGAAGTTATGTTGATGAGTACATAGAATAGGATAGGATATATAAAATAGGAAGAAGAATAGGATTTGTATAAGAAAAATAGTATGAAAATGGAGATTGTATTGAAATTGTAATATTTGTAATGAAATTAAAATATGTTGTAGGTGGCTAAATGCTCGAGTAAGCGAGGCCAATAAAAATAAAATGAAATAAAAATAAATAAAATTGATTTAATAATTATTAACTTTGCATAGGGTTGTTATAGTAATGGGCCGAAAATCGAAAATGAATATTTTTGCAATTCTCGACGTTTTGAAGGTTTCTGAACATTTTGGCTTACCTCAGAAAAAATAGATGTGTGTGTGTTTTGTATGTCCGCATTTTTTCGTCTACGTTTTCGGGCGCACGGATCAACCGATTTGAATGGTTCAAAAAACATTCGATTCCTATTGATAGGCAGATGTGCTGATTAGTTTTTGGCAAAGGCAGATCCAGCCGTTCAAATCGGTTGATCGGTGTTCCCGAAATCGTCGACAAAAATTTGTATCCGCACACACACATATACATACATACAAATATACATACACACACATACATCCATTTTTTCTAAGGTATGCCAAAATGTTCAGAAACCTTTGAAACCAAAAGATATATAAAAAAAAATATTTTCGATTTTTTTTTCGATTACTAAGTTAATAAGTGACATTTAAAAATCCTCTTCTTTTATCTATAGTGACGTGTTTATTTTGATTCTATAAAGAAGTTTGCACAATGTTTATATATATTTGTTTGTGTCGACTTCATCCTTCATCGTATTGTAAGTTCATATTAAATTGCAATGAAATAGTATTACTATATATAAATTTATCTATTTATATTTATTTCCAGCTAGCTTTGATCAAAGGATTTACCGCAGCTTCATTTTGAAGCTTTATTGTAAAAAGCGCGTCAAGAACAACGATGTTTGTTGAAAAATACAATGTCAGAAATTCGACTCGAAAGCTCGAAAGCTCCATCAGCTTGACTTATTGAAGGTTAGTGGATTTTTTTTATTAAAGTTCCTTTATATATATATATATATATATATATATATATATAAATGTCCACTTATATATAGTTTTCAATTTCACAACTCCGAGTCGCACTGCGAGAATTTAATATGAGCCTGTTGTCTCATATATCTAATTGTCTTTATTGCATTCTTCTATATGAGAATATATGTATATATATATATATATATATATATTTATATATATACTAGATGACCCGACAAACGTTGTCTTGTACCCACGTCTAAAATTCAAAAGTTCCAATTTTTTTAGTATCCTATCCTATACTTTTTAATATACTATTTGATGTCTTGCCTTTGCGATTTATTTATGGTCTTAACATAAACTGTATTAGAAATTAAGGAAAAAATAATATAGTACCGCAGATGGTAAAAGAACAATATCCTAATTTTACCACACAACATAATTACAATTGCTTTAATAATTTAGTCTATATATAATTTTCATGATTTCGGACGATATATTAGTTGCTTTTTGCCAACTGTAATTTATAAAGTACATTTTTCTTAGTAATAATTTACTAAACATTATTGTTTGTGTTCAAATTTTAGGTAAATCAATTTGTCAAATCTAGTTCATGTGAGCACTCTTCAGTCTAATATCAACTTGATAAATATTCCATATGTAATGCCAAAGTAATGAATTTTTGACACATGAAACAAAATTCTAAATTATATTTTTAAAAGTGGAAAGATTTTTTTGTATTATTAAATAATTTAATAGAGTAAACCAAAATGCGACATGCATAAGCTTAAAAAAATAATATATATGCAATTTTAGACTTTTTGCTTTATTCACTAAACGAATTATATAATTGCATCTGCCAAACATATATTGTTGACTATATCTTATATTATTTTAATTTCTTGCACATCTTTGCTGCTTTACGGCAATAATAATGTAGACATAACATTTTTCTTGTATATTAAATTCCAATATTATCTAGATTCATAATTTCAGCACAATTCAAATTTCAAGTGAATTGCCATTTCAAGCAGATAACAGTTCAAATGTTTTCAATGTCAAACAATGATAAGTGGTTTTTTGTAATTTTTGCCATTTATTTTTATAATATTACTATAGTTTTGTTGTTCATTAAATCTTAAAAATTTCCTTTGACAAGCTCTAAAACGAATTATCAAAATCCGTATAACCGTACTACTTTAAATATATATATATATATATATATATATATATATATATAAAGTTTACATTTTATATTTAACATAAATACATTATATATGTATTTGCTATTTTTTGTGAGAGTTTATCTTAATTTAAAAGTCAGTATCGATTTTTAAACGCCTCATTCATAAAAGTTTAAGCAAGACATTGTAATTCTGAAAAGCTCTTTAACCTCATCGCCCTTTTTTCAAAGGGTTGAAATATAAATATAGATATATATATAAATATATAAAAATAAATACGTGTATATATATATACATATACATATGTATATCTGTATGTGTGTGTTATATATATTTATGTTTATTTACTTGTATCAGTGTTCTCCGACCCTCCGAAAGTTTCGAATTTCTTGTCTCGGTAGAATCTTCCACCGGCCTTTGCAAGGTGGAGGAGGACGATCAACGCAAAATCGAGGTGTAGGGCACATAGAGCTTTGAGAAAAAGCACTATGTACTTTTTTTGGAAACATCGCTTTACGAAATTATTCAAAGCCATGAATATATATATATATATATATATATATATATTTATATATATATATATATATATATATATATATTATATATATATATATCTATTGTTAGGTTGGAAATCAATTTGGCGTTTGCTAATTGTGGACGAAAGTAGTGTTTGATACTGTTTATAAATTTAAAACCTGTTCATATAATTTATATGGTAAATGTGTAGCTTGAATAGATGGCGTTAGTATGAATGATAGTATGAATCTATATAAGATTACTTTGGATAGATGATAATGTCAAGCGTTGTTAATGTAGAATGATTAGATATATAGAGACCATACGTATAAATATAGCGATCATATATGAAGCACCTTATTATGTTTCGAGTTAATAAATGATAGAACTTGGCATATTTTCTTAAAATCTTTTGAAATATTTGTTAAGTCTGACTGTCTCTATTAACACACAGTTTTCTCTAGTTCATTTAGTATCATACCCGAATTGAGACAATCAAGTACATTATTAACATATACAAGTATATTAACACCATAAGAATACAGTTTAATAATATTTACAATGCTTTCAAGAACAGATATCAATTCTACTTCAAGTAAACGTTTTAGTATTAGTACTCTGTAGGCTCATAAATGACGAAAGGATTCAATATCAATTTATTAATTCATTATCCAGGATGAAATCTTTAAATCATAATTTCGTATCCGATAAATCTTCGAATCAATCATTTTCGTAATAAATTTTGCTGCTGTTTCAGTTTTAATTATACGTTCTTCCATTTTAATCATTTGTTGCTCATTTGCTCGTTTTGCTCATTCCAGCGTTGTAACATGTCTCTTATTAAACGAACATTGCGACAGACACATGAAATCCATCAAAATGTAATTTACAAAATTTCTGAATATAAATAGAACTTGTTGGTATATACATATATATAAATGTTGAAAACATAACATGTAAGCAAACCCTTGACAGTGATTTATTAAATAACTCTGGTAATATCATCATATGTATAATATATATATATATATATATATATATATATATATAAAGAAATAAATAAATATATATATATATATATATATGTTTGTTTTCTGTTCAGAAATTTTTTGGGTACATAGTATTAATTTGTGACGTTTAAAAACTTTCGTTTCATTATCAGTCTTGCTGCCAAGAACTAAATACGTAGATCTTATAATGAATAATACGGTGAGAAAAAGTAATTGCAAAAAAAATTAAGGAAATAGAATATAAAACTGCAATAAACTAATGGTGCATGACATCGTGCCATGTCCAACGTATAAATCTTGGTACGGAACTCTTAAAAGTGTAAATAAAATTTAAAATTCTTTAAAATCTCTGATAATTTGATACATATGTCTAATGATAATTTTGACCGCCAAATGGCATATTAGTGGCACTGTTTGATCTTCGAAAAGGCTGCACCTACCCTGGCCAAAAACTAATCAGTACGTCTTCTTATCAATAGGAATCATATAAATGCTTTTTGAATCATTCATATCGGTTAATCCGTGTTCTCGAAATCGCCGACTAAATATTGTATCCGCACATACACCATATTGTATACACATACACCTACATACACGCACACATCTATTTTTTCCATGGTATGCGAACATGTTCAGAAGGCCTTGGAACTTGAAGATCTATAAAAAAAAATCATTTTCGATTTTTTTGAGATTATTATAAATTACCCTACTGGAATTTAACAATGCATGTCAATTTATTTAAGAAGTTCTAGAATTAGTCAGTTCAACAAGTCTGTTGTGTTGTAAAAATGTCTTCTTCATTTTTAATATTTTTTTTTTTAATTTTATATACTTCCTTTTTTAAACCTAAGTTTGTGTATATTTTCTTGGCTTTAAATTCTGAATGATAAAGGTTATTGATGGTATCGTAACAATATAATCAAATTGCCTATAGATTGATGTTGATTATTAGTACTATTTTAATTATGGATCTAAAGTATACCTAGTTACTTCAGGGTGTTACAATATTAGATTATTGGCTGTTTAATGTAATTTAATTTTTTTGAACTCTTTTTACATATCAATTGAATGATATAAAAGCTACAAGCGATGTAAGCAAAACACAGTGATTTATTAACTCTGGTAATATCATGATATGGGAATACATCATAATAATCATATAATATAAATATATAATAATATTGATATTGATAATAATAAATATCATAGAATAATATTGATATTGATAATAATACATATTGATAATTCACATATCATTAAGTTTGTGCTACTGCTTTTAAGGCAAAATTTCACTTATACTTCACGATCGTTTACCATGGCTATTAATAATTGTTCTATCCCTGTCGAATTTTTAATTCTGGCTAATGTACTCTCGTTTCGCAATACAATTCTGGACATGTTCTACAACCATCATCTCCTCTATGCTCCACCAAATGGTGGTTTTCAATTGCACAAACCAATTCCCGGCGGTTTCATTATACACCGCCGGCCATCTGTATGGCTTTCCACTCGTGCACTAATTATGTGTATGACTATAGGACGGGCGATTAATGCATATTTATGCCTGAATTTGCACAAATTTGCGAATATTATTATTACTATTTAGTCCGGCGACGCGGAAAATTTTGATTAGTTTATACGGCGACTGCGATAATTGTTATATTAGCAACAATTACGGAACGTAATTATGCACTTGCATAATTGTTACTTTTGAACAATTCGTTTAATTCAAATGGTGCATTTGGCGAATTCACATGAATTTAAATAAGCTGTAATACTATCTGTTATATTAATACTTTGCAGCATTTTATTGGTGCACTTTAAAATCACACTCGAAAATTGATAAATAATCTAACAATAAGTTTGCAAGGGCTCTTAATGATCCATTTATAGGTATGTGCTAAACGAAGAAAAAATCAGATTTGGATCTTCATTATTATTGATAGTTTTGAATTAAAAAATGAATAAAGTTGATGGTTCTTTTGTTAGAACTCTTGATACTTGATTTGTGTCATCACTGAGCAATTTGTACTATGAAGAGTAGAACACAGAATTATAATATTAATTTATATAAAATTTTAATTAAAATTGGAATCCAAGACATGCTTAGAAAACAACTTTGTTTGTTATAATTTTTCTTATGTATCGGCTTTTCAATTTTAATTAATATAATATAAAAAAGTTTTTTTTAACATATGTATATATATATATATATATATATATATATATATATATGTAATATATATTTATACTAATATTTTTTTATCATATATATGTATATATATTATATTATATATTATATATTATATCCTTAGTTGGATATAATTGTGTTTGCAAACACTAGACAAATCCATCCGAGAACTACCGAAGTGCAAATTTGCCAACAGATGATACTTCATGCACGAATAATCAATTTCAATAGCTATAACTAGAACAAAGCGAATTCCATTATGCCAACTGTACTGTATATAGTGCAGAATAACGTGCTTCGAACCACTAACAATCTCGTTATATTCTATAAACTAACTTTCTATAAAAAAACATTATAAATGCATTATGTTCGAAATTGCATATGAATAACAAATGCATTTTCTATCGTAATTTATAAGTTAGAACTGATGTAGAGTGTATGTCGTAAAAATGGTGTAGATTGTTTAATTTTGTACGAATATTATAAATATATAATTTATTTTTATAATAAAATTTGGTTTAGTTAGTTAAGTTAGGCTGATAGATACTTGTAGCCAGCTTGGTTAAATAAAACATTTCCGATGCGATTTTAACATATACCAAGTTGCTTTAGGGCATATAATTGACAATGTCATTTATTATTTAATTTCATCGCCGAATATTCTATATATTTTAGCAAAAAAACAATTAAGTAAAACAGTGCTTACTATAAGTAGTGAAGTGGCTACTACCATGGATCTTCACCTTTAATAACATAGTCATTTGCCCAAATTTGCATGATCAAAATTACAGAAATGAATTACATTTCTAAAGATGTTACCAAGAAATAAAAGCACAGTGGTCTACTACTTGGATATGATGATTTTGACAATTTTCCTGTTTCCTCATTTTTCCGAAGTTAGCATGGTCGGCCGAATAAAATATGTCGAATAAATACCTCTAGAGATTCCAAGACTGCTAGAGAAATATTTTGTTGCAAGTTTTCCAATGTGCATTTTTTACAAATCAGAAGAATATTCTCTAGGAAGAACTTTTCTACGCCTGTGGGTCTCGTACGAAATAGTTTCATAAATAAGTAAAAGCTCATCTCACGTCGCACTATAAATAGTACAGTAGGATTAATCCTCGACAATTTCCCTATTTCTCCATTTCCCAAAAATTTGCATAGTCCGACAATACGCCTTATTCCTTCTCATCATCGATATCTTCGAACTGATAATTCAGCGACCGGAAGAACTGAAAAGCGGAAAGGCGGAAAGGCGGAAAAGTGTAAGAAAGGGCGATCTTTCCACCACACGGAGGCAAGAAAAACTCTCGACAGTACTATGGAAAATATATCTATATATCTGTATATCTATCTGGGGATCCTATAAAGATGACTATCGCACCAGAATATGTTTATATGGTGGAAAAATAAGGGTAAGAAAAGAAAAGTTACCCCCGAAGCCGCCATATCGACAAATCGAGATCTTGTCGTGTGATAATAAAGCCCGAAGGGTTTTTGTAGTTTGCATTGCGGTAAAAAGATTATCCTATTGGGTTTAGATATACTAACACATGTAAGTGGAATTTGATAATATTTAATACATCTTCGGAAAAAAAATTCGTAATATAAACTCAACAAAAATTATTTCTAGTTCTGTACATAAATACAGTACATCTACCGCTCGTATCCGATATTAAATCCTAAAAATGCTCAACTCCAAATTTTGTTAAAACCATTATTAAATTTTGTATACTCATAATACTAGGCAGACTGATGTATTATGAGGAACAAAACCTGACAATTTCTTGGATCAGACTTGGCATATAAGACTGGCACTGCTTCTCCAGCTAAAAAATGGCATAATTATATATGACATAAAAAATAGTGTTTCCCAGGAATTTTAATTTTCCAGCAAAATAATTGTTTTCTTTGATACACTAAGCTTCCTTGATACATGTTTAACTGAGTTATTTGATATTAAATGGCGATTAACGAGCTGATTAAACATTCATACAACCCTCACTTTGAAAAACACCCGGACTTTCCAAAAAATAAAAATACGCCATTACTCTACCAAATGACTTCATTTTCATCCCCGACCTTTTTCCTACAATGTCCCCGTCGATGATCCCATTGGCAATATTATCCGTCTCCATCGTCCTAGTCTCTCTCTACATTCTTCGTAAGAATGTTGAAAAAATTTTTGATAATAGGAATTGATGAACTACTGTACTAGTCAGGAACACGTGTAAATGTATACAACCCTGCAAGGGTCGTCCATAAGTTGGAAATCTGATTGGAAATCTAACAATGCTGAGATGGAGAGAGGTCGGATTACATTCGAGAGGTGTACACCGTGGAGGCTTACGGTTGAAGGGACCACTATTTGACTTCGGGTAAGATTTTGGTCGAAAGCAGATCGGTGACGTATATATATATATATATATATATATATATATATATATATATATATATATATATATGACTGTGCACTGTAATTAATATAATTAATTATATAATGTTACTTTATAGCTGAATTTTATACACATTCATATATAGCTCTAAAGCAAATCGTTATACTCGCACCGTTAAACCTTTCTTTTGATATATGGTGCTTTTGAGAAACTGATGAAATAATCTCCAACTTTTACAAACAATACCAACCATAGAACAACTTGGTATACTCATAAATTGCGATTGGAAATGCAAAAAATCTCGGACGCGTTTGGACTAATTACGTTTGATTAATGCGGGCGGTAGTAAAATAATATTGGGTCGAGCACTGTTTATATATATATATATATATATATATATATATATATATATATATATATATATATATAAAATTCTATGTTCTATAGTTCTTTGTAAGGATAAATGGGAAATTCTCGTTCACGGCAAAATGATTTTGTGTAATAAGCGAAGTTTATTCAAAAGGAAATCTCTTTGTTCGACGTTTCGATATAAAATTGAAAATAACGAAAAGTTAGTGATGGCTGATTGAACTATAGAATTTTTTATGGAGAGATAAAGAGCTATCTTAAATATAAAAATATACACAATATAAATATCATAATGATATAATATCGTTAATATTTTAAGGTGTGTTGTATAAGATTAGTGGGTTGTTACACACAGTTTTAAATGAAGATTTTGTTGTTTCATTTAATTATTTGAACCTTAGATATATTAATACCATACAAAAAACTATAAGAATTATTGAATATTTGCATACCATGCAAATAATTGACAAATCTAAATCGTTTGTCTTGCCACAAAATAGCGATTTTTGAAATTGGGGTAACAACTAACGTTGTTTTCGAAGTATAATTTTGTAGAGATAAAAACCATACTTAGAATTTTCAAATTTATAAATGATATTTCACATTGATGACGATTTTATATGCAAACCATGCTTCATACTTGTCAAGTATTCAAATCTATATAAATCATGGATTTGTATATTAAAGCACTCAAATCCTCCCAGAATAAAGAAATTGGTGTCGGTCATGTGCCAATTTTATTGCTGCAAATTGCTCCAATTGTCAAATAAATGAAATTAATATTGGAATGTTGGAAGCCCATCACCGACATATAAATTCAAATTTCATCATCTAAATAATATAAATTCATGCCGTGCCGATTATTTTAATTAGTTCCTGTCTGCATCCTAATTCGATTACTTCAAACGGCTAATCTTTTGATGATGATGAAGAAGACAATTTTTTGATCTTCTCATTTTTAATAAACGAACTCTCTTTGTCCTGAAATTCTTGTAATTAAAAATATCTAAAAACAAAAGTCTCTTGTATCTTCCTCCTATCCATTAAATTCACGCATGACGTGGTGCCTAATTGAATTAGAAGGTAATTGGCAACAGCATTGGTTGGTTTTTAGGGGAGAAAAGGATTGGCGATTTGTTATTATATCTTGATATATATATATATATATATATATATATATATATATATATATCAAGAAATGAGGTGAATTCTGATTCTGTCCCCGGAGGCGAATCCGCGTCTCACGAATCCATTAAACTTAACACCCGTAATACGGTTTTGCACCATCGTCATATCAAATTTGAAGTGTTCTCATTAAAGTTATAGCTTATAGCTACACGAAGATTTCTTGTTAACATATAGACTATGACCTGGGAGACAAATTATTATTTATATTTAGATGTAACGCGTTCGAGACTTCTAGATATTATCACTCGCAACTTTTAAACGATTCTATAAATTTATATAGAATTTATACGATTCTATAAATTTATATATTTATATATTTAAATAAATATGATATATTGGTGTCTAATATTATATAACCGTACAGCAAACTCAGTATACTTTAAAATATCTTTGTAGCATGGTTTGAGTTATGTATTACTAGTAATTTAACAAAATTAATCTATAATATTATCTATTTTTGTAGTATCCTAGAGCACTCGGTATACTCAAACCTCGCTTTTGAACACAATGCTCTGACTCGAAGTGTGAATCGGCAATATTCATTCATTATATCTCTTGTATTTTATGACAAATTTGGACAAGATTAAATAATCTATTACAATTCTTCAACCTCGGTATCCTTGAAAATAACGCGCATCGAATTCAAGTTTATTAGCTCTCCTACTAATCCTGCTGCAAAGTCCTAATGGAATTATGGTTTTATTTTTAGTGCCGACGTCGTTGCAAAATAAATCAACGTCCAAATTAATGATGGAAGAGGTTGGAAATGTCGATTTTTATTATTAAATTCGATTAATATTTATCGATGAATGAATTGTTATTGTTTGAAATGAATTTCGATTATTTGGATATTGATGAAAAGGTATTTTTGGGTTGATAATTAACGTTTTGTTCTACGACAAAAGGAATTTGTAATTGAATATTTGTCTGGAATTGGATTTATTGTATTTTAGTCTTGCCATTAGGGTTTTGTTTGAGTGCTTTTTTAAATTAGTAAACATAGAATGCCCAGTCTTTACTTAGTCTTTGAGATTTTTTTTACCATGCAATAATTTCTGCAATTCGCACCGACGTATTTGGTTTGCAACTTTAGTTATGGCAATATTTAAGTAGCTTTGCAGGACGTACTGTTCGTACTGCGATATTTAAGTTTTAACATATTAGTCCTCAATATGCATGTAATACTAATAAAAATACTAAAAGTTTACTCACAAGTTCATTAACAAATAATTGTAATAAACTCTGCATATTCATACCTGTGACAAATTGTTTGAATTCCACAGGACGTACCAAATACTTGCACAAAATCATTGAAATTTGGAGAATATTTTTCAATTGTGTTTTTATATCAACAATTAGTATTAAACTTCGAGTCTTCTTATAAAACTATCAGTTACAAATAATTCTATAAAACTTTACGTTTTTATCAATATCATGCACATGTTGTTATTAGTTGATTTAAGGGCGTCACTTAAGGGCTGTATTACTTCGTTCTGATTCGAAAAGATCTTTTTCTTTAAATATTTTTTTTAATATTAAATATGCAAATTTCAACTTACATTCATGCGTTAAAATGAAACATTTTTTTTTTTCAAATAAAACTTTAATTAAAACAGATTCTTTAAGCATACAGAATTTTTTATTAAATTGCAATCCGCTTTATTTATTGAAGTGTTCAACAAAATATATTTACATGTATTTTTATGAATTTATTTGGCAGAAAGTAAGTTTATGCGATTTTTCTATAATTTTTTCATGGCACCAGTATTTATTCCCCATTATTGATAAAATTGGCATATGATGAAATTCACAAATTATTATTATTATTACTTTTTTTCTACGATATCTATCATAAGAATAAATATAACTAGTGGGGTGGGTGGCATCGTGCCTTAAGGCAAATTGTTGGAACTTCCCGTACCGTAACGAAATGTTCGAGGAATACTGAATGTTTTCAAATAGATTATTATAAATATTGTAACATTGTCTAATATTTATAAGAATTATATAAACAGAATTGCAAAGTTGAAATTATTTGTTTAATGTATATTAGAATTATAGTCAGAATTAAAAAAAAAATCTGAAATATTTTCGGTACACAAAAAATAAAAAAAAAAATTTAAACAAAAAATTATTTTTCCAGAATCAATTATTTTGTTAAGACAAGCAGAAAGTTTTTTGAATCATTTAAATCGGACGCTTAGTTCTCTCAAAACCTGCCATTTTTTACATATTTAGCTCCGTATCTTTGAAATGGCTGGGCCTGTCTTTGCGAAAATCTCATAAACACTTCTCCCAGTCATTCCTAATTGAATGTTTTAGATCATTCAAATCGGATACTCCGTTCTCTCAAAAAGTCGATTTCTATTTTCTGCACTCTTTGCTCCGTATCCTCGAAACGGCTAGACCTGCCTTTGCCAAAAACTAATCAGCCTTTTCTCTATCGATAGGAATCGAATGTTTTTTGAACCATTCAAATCGGTTGATCCGTACGCCCGAAAACGTGGGCGAAAATTTGTATCCATACATACATACACACACACACACACATCCATTTTTTCTGAGGTATGCCAAAACGTTCAAAAACCTTCAAAACGTCGAGAAATGTAAAAATTTTCAATTCCGATTTTCGGCCCATTACAATGACTTACCCTACGGGAAGTTGGAAATTTTGCGAAAATTGCAGAAGAAAGATTTTAATGAACTTATAATCTTTTTTCAAATTTATCTATTTTATTTATTGCTATGATAGATACACGAAGTATAATATTCTGACGCAAACGGTAGACCGGAAAGATCGTTGAAAAAATAACTTCTATATGCATTTTTCACAACCATTACCGATATATTACATCAAGTGTTTTCTGTTAAGTTATTCGTTGTAAACTTTCCTTTGATTTTGCCTTTACCATTTAACTTCCGCTTTCGTTTGTTCCGGTTTGCAAATATCTATTTCGCTTGAAATAATATCGAATCCACTATCCGCCCAAAAGCAAATGTATACAAATGCCGAACTGATGTCACGAAACGCTGCCAGGTGTAATATTCGAAAGCACTTCAAAAGCGACGGTGAAACACTCACATACCCTCCCCCGTGAATGGAAATCGAACCACCGCCAGTCGGTCGGTCCTCCAACGTCCTCCACCGCCGTCCTTAAACTCTCACTATTGTATAAATCAATTCGATATAAAAGCCCTTTGCTTTGCGCACTAGTGGCGGTGCCGGCACAGTGGCGGTGGTGCCGGTGCTGCCGGTGCTGCCGGTGGTGGCGGTAAGTGAATTGGCTTGCGATTTTATAAAGGTGCACTGGATACAGGCCACTTACGTACGATATCATATAGAAAAGGAGACGCCAGCGATATATGGGGCATCGGGGAGACTGTGACCCGATTGAGGAGAATATGGGCTAAATAAGTCTTTAGCGATGACAAGTAATAAAACTCATGATTTATTATCGTATCTAAATAGAGCAGTGATTTATATATAAAATGATATACATGATGCACCACGTGCACGACACTCATTTAACTTACACATACTTATAAACGTCGTTTTAAATACAAAATGTATAGGATGTAAACACGATGTTAGCACTGTCGTTATCAAAAAAGGACTAGCTTTTTGAGGAGCTCTACAGAACGTATCGCTTATATTACAATCTCATAACTCATGCATATGATACCTGAAAATTTTTATTCTAACAAATACTCAAGCTGCTGTTTTGTGCCTTCATATACAATTTTTGTTGTTTCCCGGAGTTAGGGGCTTATTGTAACAGGCATTTTTCAGTATTGACAAGCGTTTTTCAATAGGATCTAGAATGATATTAAAATTTTTTTTCGATTGAACATTTAAACTGTTTTGCATATTATTTTTATTATTACTGCTTCGTGCAGAACTGTGCAGGTCCATCATTTTTTTTAATTATTTAAAGTTGATCTATCATAAAATTAAAATTTGCTTGAATTGATGATCGTCTTATTTTAAATTTTATATATCTTATTTTGTTCCAAGCCATCTTTGATAATGTGTAAGAATTTTTATGATTGCTAAGTTGTTCAAATAATTATCTTGATTGATGAAAAAAATTACACCTGGGGTTGAAACAAAACTTTAGGGCTAGTTGTAACATACAAGACTTACGTATATGCAGATTCAAGTGAAGAAAATTGGGTGGAATTTATAGTTGGTAAATATTGGCACATATAAATTGTGGTATAGGAGAAATAATAATTTAAAAAAAAACTGTTACAATAGTCTCCTAGTTGCACTACATATAAAAGGCTTAACAGAGATTAAAGACTGCTTGAACAAACATTTGTACGAAAGATTTTGTAAAAATTGGCACATATCTGCAGGACGCACCGCAATATCAATTGATATTACTCTTTATATTTATATTTATTCCAACAGTTGATGTTTTCTTGTCATCATTCGTAAAGGCTTTTCTGTACGAATTGTTACCATAGAATACAAAAGTACTGTGCCAATGTATGGCACAACAATGAATGTGAATAAGTCCTGAAAGGACTGAATGAAAGACACAATTGTGAATATTTATGCTTGGCTTGGTGTCTCCTTGAGATCACAATACGTAACTTTAATAAATATATAAAATGTACGAAGATGTAGGAGAAACATGTAACAAAGTGTAAAAGATGAGGAGTTGTGTGTTGAAGATGCAAGGAACGTGTATAAGTTTTATGTTCGGGTTGTACAATATGCTTTTGCTTAGTATATTCAAATCTAGATAAAATTTCCTTCAAGATAGTGTTGAATTAAAGCTACCCGTGAGCATGATCATTCGGTCGGACTCGCACTTTTTCAGTTTTTTTCAGAGAATTTACATTCTCGCTAGGTATGTTACATTTTTTGTGACCAGTGTGTATAAATGTTTATTTTAATTAATTTAAAAAAATTATGAAGTTGTAAATATGCAGATAAAGTTTTCTATAATGCTGTTTGAATCAAACACATAATTGTGCAAAAATTGTAAGGTCTAATTGAAAATGCCATCCAAGGGTCGCACTTTTCTGAATTTTGTGAATATAATTTCTTTCTGAAAACAATTGTCTATCTTGAAAAATTGTTTTTTTTTTATTTGCATAGATTTATATATAATATTATTTTTCAAGACAATATGCTGGTAAACGCATTTGAAGAGATTATCTCTTATGAGATAGTCTTTTTTTATTATTTTTTCACATTTTATTTAAGATCGTATGGCCATTTTTTTTTAATCTACGAGTAGCTATTTTCTTAAAAAATCTAAGTGAGATTTTTATTGAAGACTGTGTTAAAATAAATATTTTATAAAGTGTCCCACAAAAATTCTGCAAAAATTTAAATGCAAAATTTAGAGTCTCGCTAAAATGTTTCAGTTCCCAATATAACTTTCGTTTGAATGATGTTAGAAAATATCTCGAAGTGAAAATAAATTTTTATATTATGTCCCGCAAAAATATGTAAAATGTAGAATCTGATCAAAAGTTTTACACCAACGTTCGTATTTAATTGAAATTATTCATTAATTTTTTTGTAGAATTTTTAAATTCACCAAAAAATCTATAAAGTTGATGATATTCCAGTTCCATTTTGTACGAGATTGAATTAAAATATATTAGGTATACTATATATTTTTTCTCAGCTCTAGAAATTTACCAATAAACTTTATTTGCAACGAAACACAAAAAAAAATTGTTGACCCAAAATTGTATACCCATGTTTAAAACAAAAATTCAATGAAAAACTTAAAAAAATCGTGTATTATCTTGACGTTTTTATCAAAGCTCATTCGGTTAATGGTTAAATACGCGGAGTCGAGGCTCTGGGGGGCCGTTTGGGGGGGTCCGTTGTTACCTGTGGACATTTATTCTGATTATCCAACTAGATAACACTGTACGCGATACGGGGGATGATATATATATATATATATATATATATATATATATATATATATATATATTATACATACAATTTACAATGAATAAAATTCAATATTGTTGTGATTGAACGAAATTCAATTACAACGGAATATGCAGAAATATGCAAAAATAAGCACACGACGGAAATTCGCAATCGGATGGAATTAAAATATTTCCATAATATTAAATAAGCACATATACCCACAAAAACATACAAATATTTATCTATCCGATTTTTGAAAAAATGAATTATGCCAAGAATTGTTTTGCGTTGGTTTTCCATATATAGATTTTGACTTCGATATTAATTTTATTAGATTTTTTTTTGGAGCGGAATTAGTGAAAGTTGTAAATTAGTAAAATCCCCATAAATTGAACATATTTATTAATTTTTTAATTTTATCAAAATAATATTTGTCTGAATCGATATGGCAAAATTTTGATATTGTCCAGAAGTGAGGTAATATTTAGCAATAAAGTTTGTAATCAAACTATTTAAAATTTGTTATCGTGAGAAATTAGTTAAGCGGTATGCAAAAAGTTAAATTATCAAACGTTATTAAATATGTTTATTATTAAAGTATTTAATTTAATTATTAATAATATATTTCATATGTGTGTTTTAGATTTGTTAAAACAAACATATTTTCCCATGCTGATAAAATTTAATCGCCTCATTAAATTTTACTCGTAACTACATTATAGTAATAAAACGAGTTAAATATCAAAAGCGTATAATAGTATCATAATATATATTTTAATTAAACTTGATATCAAATTGCATAGAAATTTATATCATTATACATGATGTATATATATATATATATATATATATATATATATATATATAAGTATATATAAATTAAATATAAATATAAATTATATAAAAGGTAAGTTTATTCTAAACGTTATGAATGAATATATATATATATATATATATATATATATATATATAAAGATTGCTAAATAAATTGATTATCAATTAATAATTCATACATAACTTATTTTATTCATTCAAAGTGCAGACAAATGATGTAAAATATAAATAATTGCAACTGAGAAAATATAAATCCGATATAAGTAATCTCTTACACATTGCTCTATATAATTTTCTTAAACTTTCATATCATATCATCTACATATTGAATGTATTTATATTATGTACGTATATATTATATTTTCTTAGATTTTCCTCAAGTATTTGTGCAAATGGCAATTATGAAAACTGAATTCGAGAAATTCGTCGTCAAAAGGAACGTCTCATTCATATTTTGAATTCGCAAAACTTTGTCTAACGTTCTTCGGATTCGAAATCGGAATAGAGGGAATGTCCTTCTTCGATGAATGAAAATTAATATAAAAGGCACTTTAATAGATTAAATAAGTAGATATATATATATATATATATATGTGTGTGTGTGTGTGTGCAGTGCTGGATTTACAGTAGGGGCAATCGGGGCTACTGCCCAGGGCGGCAAATTTTTGGGGGCGGCAAAATTTGAAGAGTGAGAAAAAAATTCTATGCAATATAATTAACTTTCTTTAACAACGTTTTTAATTTCAAGAAATACAATTAACAAAACATAATTCGATTGCAATGCAAAATTTGGGTTGAAATAACCGATTATTAAAATTTATTATTTTGCCTTGCCTCCCACTCCAAACGTAAATTATCAAATTGGTTAATAAGTTATCAAATTTGGCAATTTGGTTAATATAAAGATCCGTAAACAAGCTGAAAGTTTAAGAAAAATATGTCCTTCAGTTCTCGAGCCCTCTTAATATGAGGAATTTGTGCACTAGTGACGCATGGCATTGTGCCTTAAGACAAATTACTGAAACTTTACGTACTGAAAATTACATTTTATAAAAAACTTTAAAATTTTTTGAAAAATGAAAAAATTGACTTTAAAATCACATTTTTTGTATTTTGAAATTTTTTGAAAATTATGAACTTTTTGCAAAGCAATCAAGCTCTCTAGCTGTTTCAGAGAAGAAATATCAAAACTCAATTACCATTTTTTGAAACTGCCTGTATTTCCCATCAGTACAAATCTAATATTTTTTTAATTATTCAAGTCGATTTCGAGAACACGGATCAACCGATTTAAATGATTCAATTCATATTGATAAGGAGACGTGCTGATTAGTTATTGGCCAAGGCGGGTCCAGCTGTTTTGAAGATACGGGCCAAAATGCCAAAAATGAAAATTCAGTTTTTGAGAAAAGCGTTCGTAAATATCATTCAAAAAAAATTTCATGTATTGACGGAATAAATAACTGCTTAAATTTGTGGGAGGTAGGTTCAGTGGTTTCGATGATCCAATAAAAAAATTGAAAAAAAAACATTTGGCGGACAAAAGTGATCATTACACATACGCACATCAAATTATCAGATATTTTATAGATATTTTAATAAGTATACATTTTGTTTACATATATATGCCTTATGTAACATTCTTTATCCGTTAAACTGCGATACGGCGCTTACGCGCATCTTTATTTTGTCACTACGCAGGTAAAGCAGCGCGATTGCTTTAAAAAAAGGTTTGAAAGTTCGTAATATTTCAGGGATGGGGCGGCATTTTTGTGATTGCCCCGGGGCGCCAAATTTCTAAATCCGGCCCTGTGTGTGTGTGTGTAATGTGTAAATAAATATTTCAAATATTCGCCAAGCAGAAAAAGTTTATACTTATATCGGTTTGATGAAGTTTTTTGCAAGGGTTCCAGAAAACTAACTTGTATTAAAGTTACAGTTATCACACATTTTTAGTTTTACTAATAAACACTATTTGGCATAAAATAAATAACACTACTGCAGATTGAGATTTATTTAAAATGATCTGCATGATGGTGTGCACAAATGAAAATAAAATCCAATAAGTCAATCACCAACAAAAACAAATACATATTATGTCTTCCAATACTTTCAACCAACGACCCGATAATCTGTTTTCAAGTATTTGCAATGTATCATTCATGCAGAAAGGATTATTTAACACAGATTTATAAATGATTTTAATACTTTGAAAACGTTTTAATTAACGCCTTTTTGTTTTAGGAAAAATATATTTATTACTTTTTACTAGTTATTGCGCTTACAGCAAATTAGCCATAGATAAACAAGTACAAATTAGCCAAATCCTTCTCCGTATTCTACAAATATAAATATTTAAGATTTATGCAACAAACAAAACTAAAATATTTATCACACTATAAATTAAAGAACGAATGAATAAAATTGATCAAGGCGCCAATTCTCGAATAAAAATTATGCTATGGTAATGTATGTTACGGGTCTATATTCGTATGAGTTGGAAGTAACAAACTGTCATAAAGATATGAATTTGCTGTGTGATCAGACGTTTTACACATAAAATCTAACCTGCAAAACACACAAACGTCAAATTAGTGGTGAATGGCATCGTGCCTTAAGTCAAGTTTCTGGAACTTGCCGTACCTTAATGAATTATTCGAGGAATATTAAATGTTTTCAAATAGATTATTATAAATAATGTAACTTTTATTATTCTTATTTTATAAAAATTAAATAAACAAAACCTAATCAATGGGATTTAAAATGAAGAACATTGTCAAATATTTTAATAAGTTTTTAATAAACTGAATTGCATAGTTAAAATTATTTATTTGAAGTATATAAGTGATGTTTAGAATTTTAGCTAGAATTAAAATTAAAACCCGAATTATTTTTCGATATTCAAAAAAAATTAATTTTTCGAAAACTAAAAAAAAAAAAAATTAAAAATATTCTTTCTCCAAAAGCAACCGTTTCGTTTACACAAGTAGAAAGGTTTTTAAATCATTCAAATCGAATTTTAGTTCTCTCAAAAGCTGCCATGTTTTGCACATTTAGCACATTTGCATCTCCGAAACGGCTGTACCTGCCATTGCCAAAAACTAATCACTTTTACTATCATTCCGAATAGAATGTTTTTTTCTGAGATATGCCAAAATTCAGTAACCTTCAAAACGTGAAGATATGCAAAAAATTTTATTTCCGATTTTTGGCCCATGACTATAATTTAGCCTGCGGGAAGTTAATAATCATAAGTGCGTCTTCAAATTTAAATATCATAAGTGCATCTTTCTGATATCAAATTGATAGCACCTACGTGAGGTTAGGCTTTATGTGTAAAAGGCTTGATTGCACAGTGATTACATAGCTTTTTGACAGTCATTCGAAAATAGATCCGTATTATAGCATTGTCATAACATTTCTAATTTATCCATGAATTGGTTCCTAAAATTATTAAAACAGTATCACAACCACTAATATTCCAAAGAACAGTATTCCAAAATCCAAAAATACATAATTCAAGATAAAATATATAACAATTCTAATGTTTTGTTATCTAAACAAATCTATTTAATCACGAATGCAACAACAATTGACAACTATTATCCATTTTAACCAGTTATTCCAACACTTCCTCCGCCGTCCTCCACCGGCCTACGCCGAAACCTAGTCGCTACGATTCCCAAATACCTACGCTTCACGCATTCCAACCTGAACCATCTCGCCGTCCTGGTCGCGCTGCACGCGCGTCCCATAAGCACGTCCCTCCCTTACACCAACATTTCTCCCCACTTCGTCGAACGCGACGCGATATCTAGGGAAATTCAGTCAGTAAGCACTCGGCTTGCAACTCGGACGGATGCCATTTTTCGGCAAAATCGATAATAAATCGATGTCAATGGTAAATGGTTTCGGGAAAATTGGTAAACAGTTGTGAAAGAATTTTGGTCAGTTTGGATGTTTTTAACATTTATTTGATGGTGAAAAAAATATTGTACATGTTGGGGTAAAAAAAATTTGGTTGTAATTTATTTTTGATTGGTGCTGGTGATTTTGAGAATTTTTGGTCGGTGATCAAAAATGTATTAAAAAATTATATAAGTGTTATCAGACAAGCCAAATTTTTGAGCGTAGAGTGTTAAATAAAATTGTTCGTGACATATTTTTTAAAAAAATTGAAACAGCGAAAAATTTCAAAAAAGGGTTGTAAAATAAAAAGCGTTTCAAATTGTGAAATTAATATAATTTGTGTTAAATAAATTGTTGTTGTTTGCCAAAACTCAAGATTAGTTCTTAGTAACTCATTGGTCGTGACAAATTTTTGAATTTTAACGAAAAAGTGATCGAATTATTCATAAAAAATAATAATTATTAATTTATATGTATATATGAACAAACTCTAGTCGATGTGGTTACTCAAATTAGTGAAATTAAAAGAACTATTTCATTTAATTTTAGACGTTAAAAACAATAGTAAGTTGCTAAAAATAAAAACAGTATCGGATGTATATTTACTCTCGTTTTGTTTATAAATTACAAACAAGTAGAAGAAATTTATTTATATTCTATAAAATTTAAAATGTTTTCGTTACTAAAAATTAGTATAAAATGTGTTTTTACTAACAAAACGCTCGTGCTTACACTCGAGGGTTGGTAAATTAAAAACGCAATTAAACTAAAACAAATATAAACTATTTCTATGTTATAAACTATTTTAAAATTTATGGCAAATTATAAAATTGCATAAAATAGTAATTTACTCTTTAAAATGCGATTTACTATTAATTCTATTTTTGGATTAGGATCAGAAAATAGTTGTGGAAATCGTACTATAAATATTATTAGTGAAGAACTGTACTATAAATAGTACGTTAGTGGTGAACTGATGATAAATTTGACAGTGAAATTTCAAGTTGATTTAAAGTGAAATTAAATTTAAGTGGAAAGAAAATTGGATTTTATTCAGAAGGATTTTTATTTTGTGGTGAGTAGTTTTTTTTTTATTAATTTTATAATTTATTATAGATTTATTGTTGTAAATATAAATATAAATTATATATACATATAATTGTATACACACACGCATATATATATATATATATATATGCGTGTGTGTGTGTGCTATTAGTCTAATTTTTCAACTATATATAATTTACAGAAATACTATCAAAGCCTTTTAACTTGCATCTAAATTTCTTCCGTAAAATGGTGTGAAATTTTTTCATTGAATTATTTACAATTATTTATTATTAATTTACTATAAAGAATTATCAATTTACTTACTTTTAATTTATTTTAATTAATTTAATTTAGTTCATTTATTTTCCCGAGCGACGGTATTCCAACGTAAACCATATATAGACTGATATTGGCTCCAAACCTTGTTATTATAGAACTATATTATATCAAACAATGTTGGAAGTAAATTAATTTTGTGCCAATTTTATTGATACAGAATGCTTCATTTATTTGATCCGATTGGTGTACTTTTCCTGATTTTTCGAAACCAATATTTTAAAATATACTAATAGGTTATTTAATATTTACAAAATTTCCAAATATGTATATATCATTTATATCAATAGAATTATCCACAAGTTACGAGATTTAAAATAAGCAATTATATTTGTTTGTTTACCAATCAAGCCTTAATATTTTTCTATATTTACTTAAATTCTCAACGGATTTTATAAAATAGTTCTAAACTTTAAAAGATTGAAAAAATATCTAAGCTGCATTTATCAATTCAAAATAGAACCAAAGTGGCATATTTTTCTATGTGTATAATTTTAAAACTAGCAATAATAATATATAAATAAATACATATTGATTTCATTAAATATTATTAATTGCTATTAATTAAAACTTTAAATGAATTAATAAATGAATATATTTAGATTATAAATATATAAAAATAATTAATAAGAAAATAGGTAGCATTGATTAAATATAAAAATATTAAATTAGAAAGAAATATTCCAGAAATTCAGGCTAAAAAATAGGAGAACTCACTATAAAATATATATAAAATAAATACAAATATCGGCTCATCCGACCGTCAATCTGTCTGTCTATTTGTCTGAAGTAATTTTAATTCGCGTTCAGAGAAAAAAATCCTAATAACCCGCGGCTATTTTTTTCGCAATCCGTCTAAAAATAAAAAGACTTTGGAAACATCGAAAGGTAAAGAAGAAAAGAAAATATAAAAAGTTATTTATACAAACATTTATATATATGTGTGTGTGTTATAAAATTCTAATGAATCTGAAAAATATTATTCTCATGCTGTTCAATAATTTATTATTAATATACATTTGATTTAATCAATGCAATCAACTTTAAACGTCTGTGTCTATTTTTAGATTTTATTTTGATTTTTTTTTAAAATAATATCTAATGTAAATTTTTCGTTCTAGGTCAGTTTTGCCACTACAATAGCCAACGAAATGGCAAAAAGCATCCGTCAGACGTCACAACACTAAGATAAGTTTTTAACGAATCAATAATTAAAATTATATATGCGATTTCTAAAAACAACGTAATTCATTATGGCTACTTCTGAATCCAGTGCAGTGGTGATCGAACACTCGCTAAAATACTTTGTCACACATCAAAAATGCACGAAGACGAATTTGTAATTGGTCATTTCGTAAATCATTTAATATGGCGACTCTGAGCACCATCAGTCTTTTAGATCAAAACCCTCGTTTGATCCAGTACACCACAAATGTCCACCCACTGGATAAGAATGCATCCTTTACCCTGGAGTCGACTAATTTTACCGACACCGATGTCCAGGAGTGGTCCAGTGTTGTAGGTCTTGTCGCCAAATCTTCTATCATGGTGCTCATTATCATCGCCGCCATTTTTGGTAATCTGCTGGTAATCGTTTCGGTTATGAGACACCGCAAGTTGAGGATCATCACCAACTACTTTGTGGTGTCCCTAGCCTTGGCAGATATCATGGTCGCTATGATGGCGATGACGTTCAACTTTAGTGTCCAGTTGACGGGACGATGGCTATTCGGTTATTTTATGTGTGATGTTTGGAACTCTTTGGATGTCTACTTCTCTACTGCTTCGATTCTGCATTTGTGTTGTATATCTGTAGATAGATACTATGCCATTGTGAAACCTCTGAGATATCCAATAAATATGACTAAACGAGTGGTTGCTGTCATGATTTTGAATACCTGGGTATCACCAGCGTTGTTGTCCTTTGTACCGATTTTTCTGGGATGGTACACAACTGAGGAGAATCAACGGTTCCGTGCGGAGCATCCAAATATCTGCGAGTTTGTGGTCAATAAGTGGTACGCAGTAATATCGAGTTCCATTTCTTTTTGGATACCTTGCACGATAATGGTGTTTACGTATCTGCAAATTTTTCGCGAGGCGGATAAGCAAGAGAAGGCGTTGCACATGCGCCAAGGTAAAGCCATGTTGATGCATCGTCCCAGCCGAGATTGCGGACATAACGGTGATGTTCTGTCATCGTCAGGTGGCTCATCCAAAACATTGACGTTGCATGAGATTGCGGATGAGCCTTTGCACACCCCAACCAAGGACA
>NW_020536709.1:0-33444 GCF_003426905.1 Ctenocephalides felis
ATATTATTATATGATCTAACCTTATCTTTTTATGCGTGTAGATATAGTTTTTTTTCTTTAAGAATTTTTCGAAGTATATTTCTACGTTTTCGCCGCCATCATACAATACTGGTAGGAGAGATAATGTACTTTCCTCCTTTTCGTACATTAATTCATTGCCTTGAAAACAAGCCAATGGAAATCATGTCGAAATCTGTTATAAAAAAAAGATAATGAAATCAAGTATGTTACATTTTCATGATATATTATTCAAGTTTGAGGAAGGGTAAATAAAACCTTTGTAAATATTTAGGGGCTGTTATCGTTGTGTGATTTTGTAATTAAACACCACTTTGTAATAATCAAACAACATGTGTTTAATCATTACAAAGTGGTCGGCAATATGAGTGTAATAAAAAAAAATACTGTTCCGATCAACACAAGGACAAATATTAATTGAACGCAGACAATGTTCAGAGAAAAAAATCCGTATCTCAATCCTGAATATTTACGTAAAATAATTTGTGATCATATATATACGAGGTCTGTTCAAAAAGTACCCGGAATTACTAATAATTAATTTCGCGGGTCTGGAGTGTCTGATTGTCAAAATTTTTTTTTTATTGTGTTGGTATACATGCCCCTAAAGTATGATGAATTTTCAGCTATATTCACTGTTTACTTTGTCTGTGGTAGTCGCTAAGGTTCGACGTGTTTTTCTGAGCTCGGCGATTTTTACAATGGAAGAATTGAAAAGTCAAAGAATTTGTATTAAATTTTGCGTAAAAAATGAAATAAAGTGTTGCAAAGTGCAAAAATTCACCACATATGGCTCCGTGTGACTTTTTCCTATTCCCAAAGTTGAAGAGACCCATGAAAGGACGGCGGTTTTCCTCGATTGAAGAAAATCGCTGAGAGTGCTCAAGGACATATCAAGAAGTGAATATCAAGGGTGCTTCGAAAATTGGAAAAAACGCTGGCATAAGTGTATTATATCTGGGGGGGACTACTTTGAAGGGGACCACATTAATGTAGACGAATAAATAAATATTTTTTTGAAAAAACGAAAATTCCGGGTACTTTTGAACAGACCTCGTATATATATATACTCTGACGACCCGGCAAACGCTGTTTTGCCATCAAAAATATTTTCCGCATTGCAAAAGTTCTTATAATATACATGATATATTAATAATAATGTTATATTTTTTTTTACACGAATTTCTTTACATTTTGATAATTAATTCGAACGCATCATAGTGCTTGTTTATTTAATTTTATTATGTCAATTTTTTTTTTTTATTTTAAATTTTATTTCTGTTAATTTTATGATTACAATACAATCTATAAGTTAAAAGTTATGGTTTAAATCAATCAAAAAGAAAAAAAATAGAATAAAGGAATTAAGATAGAATAAATGAATGAATAAATAATAATTAAAATAATAGTAATGTCAAATAGTGAAATATTTTTAATCAATGAATAAATTAGATTTTAGTCTGAATCAGCGCAGTACTATTATCTAAATATATAATTTTTATATAAATATCAGATTTTTTACTTTTGCATTTAATTTAAAAATATTGAATGTCAATTTCATATATCCAATATGCACTAAATTTTTAAATGCCAAAATATTTCCTTTTTGGTTCGAAATTTAATATAATATGATATAATTTATATCTATAATTTGATTGCCAATATTGCCTATAACATAACTTGGAATAATTAATTCATTTGCGTCTTATTGAAGTAACTCGTTAAACATTCTTTTTTTGTGAAATGTCAAAATTTTGGTTATGATTATTTTTAAATTCAAGTGCCGCTTTTTTATTGTGATCTCTAATCTATAAGGTTTTAATGAAGTTTTGGTTTCCGAAATAATTTGGTAAGCTAATCAATTAAATCTAAATCATAAATCTATTTATATAATTATTTTCATAATATTGACAGATGACATTTAATTTTTTTTTCATGTCAACATTTATTTAAATTTTTAAGCATTGATTTTTAATTAGATTTAAAACTATAATCAGTGATTTTGTATGTAGCATTTCATCAAATTTGGATATAAATGTTGGATATTTCTATATTGTACATGTTTTTGAATTTTATTTTTTGAAATGTCAAATTTTTTTTCAAAAATTATATATCCAAATTTCCTTTAATTTTGACATTTGTCATTTCAGTGTTTTGTTTTTTTTTTTTGGTCATTTTCTGTCAAAATTTTTAGAAATTTAAAAAATTATATATTTATATTTCAAATTTACTTTTCAAAATTTCCCGAGTCGAAATTTAAAATCTTTTAAGTACTCAAAACAGTTCCGAAACCTGAGAATTAACCACTTTTCGCCATATAAATTTAAGATCTTTTAGGTACATTAGACCCCACTTAGTGCAGTTTTAGGAACGTAATTTACCTAAAAGAGCCTGCATTTTCAAGGTACTATAGCTACTTAAAAGAGCATAAATGTCAAAACTGTCAGGGTGTAAGTTTGAGGTTAGGTTATTACGATTTTAAATTTTCCTGAAATTTTATAAAAATGTAGGTAGGTCATAGGCCTTATAATACATATGGATTGCAATTATATATGTATTTATAAGGTCTTTGAAGTAGGTACATATATAAATAAATAATTTAAACACATTTTATATTTATTTTTTATTTGCCCGTTTATTGGCACAACATTTATTTACGTAATGTATAAATGACTTTTTGTCCAGCATAAGTTTCAATCGACGGCACCAATCTGGAAAAAATAATACTTGCATTAATACTATTCACATTTACAAATATCAATTTATTTCATTAAAAACAGTTTAGATTCATGTGCATAAATTATATTTCAGTTATGTAGCTGTTAATGTTTTTCAAATCCTCAGTAGATACTTAATAATAATATCAATTATATCAATATAAGCATGTTTAAAAATTTACCAAATAACCCTCCAAATAAATTTTGGTCGATTGGAGGCCGCTTACTCCTCATCCCAGTGGCTGAGAAGTTTTTCAACTGCTCCCCATAAACGAGAAGCAGCACCTCCCTTACTACATTCACCCAGCCATTTTCTGTTCCGTTTGCTTTCGACATTTGCTCAATATATATTATTTTATTTTTGGGAAGAAAGAATCCACACCCTGGAGATATTTCTTCCTACAGAATTAAACATATTTAGTCCTAGCATTGAAAATATCTTATAAAAGCAAGCATTTTATTCATTAATTTACCATGTTTTCTCCAGGAGTGTAGAAGCATGCTGGAATCTATAAGTAGAAAAAAGATTGTTGATTGGAACATAAATTATATCCTTAATTACAGTGTGAACTAAAAGTCAATTTGCTTTTGAATGGGTCACATATGGAGTTTGTGTACCTTTTAAATAAAGAAAAAAGTAAAAAGACTTACGGTGCACTCTGCATAAATATTACATGGTTTATGAAGAGAAGTTTATAACTACCTTGAATTTATAGTTGGATTCGACCATTGCATTTGATTGCACATTCTCGATCTTCTTCACCTCATTTTGTGTTTTATATGCAACCTGCAATGCAGTTAACCACACACGTGCACTCTCTATTATTTCCGGGGTAACTAATTCAATAGAAATATGTAGTTATTCGATATAAAAAACATTATTTTTAAAATATTATACTGTACCTTTAAAAGAAATTGTCAGAGGGTTTGCGTTAACATTGTCCTCTGAGCACTGCAGTTCTGCTGATTTAGCAGAACTACAACTCTCTTCAGAATCACTGTCATTCACATTAATTATTTCCTGAATCTCATGTGTAGACTCAGGAGCTCCATTAATAATAAGCACGTTGCCTTGGTCGTCAACATAATCGATGGGTGTATCATCAAGTATCACATACTCCTGGTCAACATTAGTGAGGCTAAGTGCATTACCACCATCAAAAATAGTTGGCTTAACCCTTAGCCTGGCATCCATAACTTTTCGATTCGATAGAGCAACTATCTGCTCTACCTTTCGATTTTCTTGTAAAGATGCATTTTCCTGAACAATGTTTGCCATAAATATTTTGTTAGCAGGAACATTTATGTCGCCATCCACACTAACAATCATATTGTTCAAGAATTGCATATCATCTAAAATTCAATATTTTCAGTTAAAAATAAATTTAATACATTTTATAAAATAATCATTGAGATATACATACCGCTAATAGCCAAAACCTTTGCTTCGCCTCTGCCTGCCTTAACATTGTTGCTTGTTTTCCACTTTAATTTTGTGATTGCATTTACATACCTATCAGTAGGGCAAATACTCCTCAAAGGAAATATATCGGTACAACGTGGATTTGATTCCATCCACAACACTAACGCAAACATTTTTGTTCTAGGCATTTTTAATAATTAAATAAATTTAATAATTAAATTTAAATAACACAATTTAAAGCAAAAACGAAACCCAACAAGTAAACCGCGCGCAAATGATCAAATCACTCTACCGACGCCAACGCCATTTCGCTATTCTCGGGATTTTACTATGTTTCAAAAACCAGATGTTGATAACAAGTTGACCGCCGACCGTAGTTTCGCTACTTTTATGCATTATGTGTTCCTTCGTCTTTATTTATGTTATTATTATGTTATATTATTATGTATTTATGTTAAAATTAATGTAAATAATAGTATTATTTATTTATGTCTTTCTGCCTTTCTGCATTATGTGTTTTTTCGTCTTTATTTATATTATTATTCATGTTATATTATCATTTATTTAGATTAAAATTAATGTAAATTATATTTTTATTTATTTATGTTATATTTTTTATGATCACATAATTTTCAGTTTCAGTCGGCAGACAACTTGTTAAGCTTTTATGGCGCGAAATGTACGTGCACATTGAATTTCGTTGCATATACAGTTTTTTGTGTTTGCAATTTTGGTGTTTTCATTTTTTGAGTTGTTTTATATATTAATTGTCATTTATATAAGTATTAAAATGATACCAAGGAAATCTATAGATCAAGTTGGCCCTCGACAAATGCGAAAACGGCTAATGCAAGCTTTTAATAGAGAAAATAATAGAGAATCTATAAACTTAGTTGAAAATATTTCAACTCTCACACGGTAAGCATGTAGATTTCATTTCATTTTATAAATCAATTATTTTTTGTATTTTTGTTACACATATCAATTTGTCTAATTATACGTTTTACAGTGATGATGGTGTACGATATGATACTATTCTTGAAAATGATGTTTATGATTATTCTCAACAAAATGATCAAGAAGATGAACTTGAACATAAATGTGTGTTTGAAGTGGAAGATGAATCTGAATTAGATCAACCCGAAGAGAGAGAAGTCAATTTTGATGAACAGGTTTACGAAAATGCTCCAATAACAGTATCAAATAGCATGTTTCTCATATTAATGATTTTTTTACGTCATACCGTTTCACTAGAGTGCATAGCTGATATAATTGCTGTTATTAATTTGCATTGTATGAAAAGTAGACTGGTTAAAAACAGTCTGTACAAATTTAGAAAATATTTTTCTTTAGATCATTCTGAATTTATTAAACATTACTATTGCCATTTCTGTGGACGAGTGCAACTGGAATCTGACAGCATTTGTCCATCATGCCCCCCAAAAAAAAATCCATATTTTATTCAATTACCATTTCTTGAACACTTGAGAGAAATGTACAAGAGAGATGGATTTTATTCGAAGCTACAAGATTGCCATAATAAGCGGATAAATAATAACCCAGATTGTATATCTGATGTCTATGATGGTGTTTTATACCGTAAATATGTACAAAAGGGCTTTCTTTGTAACCCTGACAATATTTCATTCACTTGGTATACAGACGGCATACCAGTATTTAAATCCTCAAAAATCAGTGCATGGCCTATTTATTTAACACTTAATGAGTTACCTATTAAGGAACGCAAAAAAAGGGAAAATACATTATTATTAGGTCTTTGGTATGGAGACAAAAAGCCTAATATGAATTATTTTTTTCATGTGTTTTATGATGATCTAAAGAAACTTGTCAATGGTATTGAGGTTTACATACCATGTCGGAGAATTAATATTACAGTCAAGGGTATTCTTTTGTTGGGCACTTGTGATTTGCCTGCTAGAAGTGATTGTTTAAATTTTGTCCAGTATAACGGGTACTACGGTTGCTCATATTGTTTTTGCCCAGGCATGAATTTTACATTAGAAACAGGTGGTAATGTTCACGTATACCCATATACTAATAATATTGAGAAAAGAACATTACAAAATTGCAGATCATTTGCTGACAATGCTTCAAGAGATGCACCAATAATGGGAATCAAAGGTCCCACAGCACTTTCACTGATTATGCCTGATTATGTCATGGGGATGGCCATTGATAGGATGCATTGTGTAGAAGGTGGTGTTGTAAAAAAATTGTTATCTTTATTTTTCAATACTGAATTTAAAAATAAGCCTTTTTCTTTATATGCCGTGATAAATGTAATTGATGCTAGATTAAAATCAATAAAACCACCCAAATTTGTGCATCGGATGCCTCGAAGTGTTACAGAGTTACTACATTGGAAAGCATCAGAATTAAAATTGTGGTTTTTTCATTACTCGTTACCTGTTTTGTATGGAATTCTTGCACCACAATATTTTGAACATTATGTGTTGCTCGTGGCTGGAATTTCCATTTTGAATTCCAATACTATATCTTTGTATAAACTTGATGTTGCTAGAGATTTTTTACACAAATATGTTAAATGTTTTGAATACTTGTATGGTGAAATGTACTGCTCCATAAATGTACATCAATTATTACATTTACCAGACTGTGTACAGAATCTTGGACCATTGTGGGTATATTCTTGTTTCGAATATGAGGATATAAATGGCCAATTATTAAAATTAATTCATGGAACACGGCATATTGATTCTCAAGTAAGCAAATCTCAAGAATTTTATATAAAGAAGGAGAAAATAATTGAATGTATGAAAAATAAGGAAGTTAAAGAGTTTTGCTTAAAAAGAAAAAAACAGGTGAAGATAATTGAAAAAATATTTGAACATACTTATAGTGTTGGAGTATATAAAGTATTTAAAGAGTTTCCAAGCAAAGTAGAGGTTGCACTTCGAACCTCTAACATTACAGTTGAAAACATTTCTTTAAAATACTATCTTCGAGTTTTGAAGAATGATCAATTATTTATTGCTGAAATGTACAGGAATAACATGCAAACTTATTCCAGTGCTATTTCTTACAATTTAAATAACAAATACAATATTGGATTCTTGCATTATTTTTTAAAAATTAATAATGAACATTTTGCTATTGTGGAAGAATCCAATATTGAAGATTGCTTCATCGGCAAAGGTCACAAATATAAAAGTTTAAATTATTCATTTATAAAAAAATGTACAAGAAAAAAAAGCTTCATTGCTATTCCTGTAAAATCATTACTATATGTTTGTATATATATCAATATTGATGGAAATATTTATGTAGGATTACCTATAAATAAGTATGAATTAGAGTAAAAAAAAGGCAACAAAGAGTTAAAAATAATTAGTTTCTTTTATGTATGTTATGTACTTAATAAATTTTATTATTAAAATGTTTTTTTTATTACACTTTATTATTAGTTGTAATACATTTAATTATGTTTAATTATTTACATGAGAAATTGGAGATTTGACATATCATATATTCTGTTTATACATTTAAACAAACATGTAAATTTAAGCATTTTTCAGATGTTCTGCTAGTGGTGAGGTTATGCGATGAGGTTATGTTGTATATGTCAAAAATATAATGTGTTTATTTGTATAGTCCAGTCATTTGGTCGTTTTGCCGGTACAGTACTCCGGGAATTCTGAAAATTGGTAATCCTATAGATTTCGAGGTGCTCTTTACGAAAATCAACTTTGCCACCTCAAATTTGAACGGCAAGTTGCCGCCATATTGGAAAAATGGCGTCAAAAAATAGTTTTTTTGAAATATCTCCTTTCTGGCTCATTCTACGATAAAAGTATCTATGTACGAATTAAACTAGATAAAATTTCCTACAATTCTTTAGAAAACCGTGTTTTTGTAAAATTGATAGTTTGAGAGTACGGCCGCCTCAAAGTCTTTGCTGCTCTCGCCGTAGTATCAAATCTCTCCATATATGACAGCACTTTGAACTTGACCACATTCTTTCTAATAAATAAATATTTTCAACTTAAAATTAAACCAATAAGATCTAGAAATAAAAAAATAAAATAATTCAAATATTTTTCTGTTTTTTGCTGATTTTTTTTAAACACTTCAATGGCAAAGTAGCTATAAGTAAGTAGCTTGAAGTGTTAAAAAATCAGCAAAAAACAGAAAAATATTTTAATTATTTCATTTCTAGATCTTATTGGCTTAATTTAAAGTTGAAAATATTTATTTATTAGAAAGAACGTGGTCAAGTTCAAAGTGCTGTCATACATGGAGAGATTTGATACTACGGCGAGAGCAGCAAAGACTTTGAGGCGGCCGTACTCTCAAACTATCAATTTTACAAAAACACGGTTTTCTAAAGAATTGTAGGAAATTTTATCTAGTTTAATTCGTACATAGATACTTTTATCGTAGAATGAGCCAGAAAGGAGATATTTCAAAAAAACTATTTTTTGACGCCATTTTTCCAATATGGCGGCAACTTGCCGTTCAAATTTGAGGTGGCAAATTTGATTTTCGTAAAGAACACCTCGAAATCTATAAGATTACCAATTTTCAGAATTCCCGGAGTACTGTACCGGCAACAGCCTTTTTTTGCACCAAATGACTGGACTAGTAGTACTTTCGATTCTAAAAGAGCTTGTAACTGTTTTTACGTACTTGGAAAGAGCTTTATGTACCTAAAAGCAGCTAGTTCGAAGCGTAGGGTCCTAATTAGAACTTATTTTTTGACTCGGGTTCCTATAACCTAAGTTGGATATATATGCACACGATGAGCAATTAAAATTTAAAATCGGTCCATTAGTTTGGGCGTCCATCGCGAACCAACATCGTGACACGAGATTTATATATATATACTAGCATACCCAGCCTTGCGTTGCAACGGCCCTTATTAAAATCCACCTGATTGAAATTTGAATCCGTTTGACAACCAAATTTCAAACCTTTTGTTATAAAAAATTCATATCAATCCAAAAATAAATAAAATCCGGATTGAAATTTGAATATGATGGATCAATCCTATTGATTAGTGTTTTTTCTAAACTTAAATAATAAATAAACTGAAATAATTAAACATTTGAATAAATGAGTACATTGCAAAATGTATAATGAATAACCAAGCAATTTTTATAAATTTGTTTTATCTTATTTGGTATTACGTCCTATTTACCTTTAGCTAACATTTTAACATGTTCAACGATGCTTTATTTAGAAATGGTTTCGCATACTATTGGTCAATACTATTGGGAACTTGCTATAAGCCTTTAATATGTTCTTTGAAAATTTTCCATAAATTAATGATTAGACAGTCATCGATTTCAATGCATTTTTTTTAAATTTGTGTTTATTTACAAAACATAATATAAATTTCCGACTATAAATTCATATTCATACTATCCCTGAAACTAACATAGATAAAGTTGTGAGGAATTCGAGTTCAAATCTATGTTTGATTTTTGGCACTTAGAAATTTAATATAATATGATATGATATATTTAGTTTTCAATCATGATTTATATTAATTTTGTGATGTTTACCTGAATCAACAACTTAAGCAAATTAAATCTTAATCATAAATCAATTTATTCATAAATTTCCCGGAATATTAACAAACGTCATTTTCGGCATTTGTTTCAAATTCGTAACCGCCCAAATTTATTTAAATTTGATAAATTTTATTATTCTGTATCTTAAATATGATTTGTAATATAAGTTGGAATAATTAATGTATTTGTTCTTATTTGAATTCGTTAAAAATACTAATTTTTTTGACCTGTCAAAATTTTGTTTAAATTTATAAACATTATATATTTCTATTATTTTTAATATAGCATTTTACCTAATTTGGATATAACTGTTGGATATATTATAATATATCTGTTTCTTTTTCAATAAGTATTAAATAATATATTTTTAGAATTGTCAATTTTTTTTTCAGAAATCATAAATCGTTTTTCCATAAATATTGACATTTGTCATTTTAGCGTTTTGTTTTTTTTAGTAAATTTCTGTCAAAATTTATGGAAATTTATAAAAAATATAAAACTAAATAAATATTTCCTTCTTGGTCGAAATTTAATATAATATGATATAATATATGTTTCAATAATGTTTTGTATCTACAATATTGCCTATAACAAAACTTTGAATAATTAATGTATTTGTTTCTTATTGAAGTCGTTAAAAATTCAATTTTTCTGAACTGTCAAAATTTTGTTTATTATTAATATTAAATTTAATATGTCGTTTTTTTATTGTGATCTATAATGTTTTGAGGAAGTTTTGGTATTCGAATTAATTTCGTAAGCAAATCAAATAAATATAAATTATAAATCTGTTTATCTAATAATTTGTATAAATATTGTCAAATGTCAATTCTCGTTTTTTTAAGGTCAACTTTTATTTAAATTTATAAACATTGATTTTTAATTAGATTTAAAACTATAAACAGTGATTTTGAATATAGCATTTCATCAAATTTGGATTTAAATGTTGGATATTTCTATATATGTACATGTTTTTGAATTTTATTTTTTGAAATGTCAAATTTTTCTTTCAAAAATTATATATCGAAATTTCCTTAAATTTTGACATTTGTCATTTTAGTGTTTTGTTTTTTTTCTGGTCATTTTCTGTCAAAATTTTTAGAAATTTTTAAAAATTATTATTATATTTCAAATTTACTTTTCAAAATTTCCTATAACCTAAGTTGGACATATATGCACACGATGAGCCAATAAAATTTAAAATCGGTTCAGTAGTTTGGGCGTCCATCGCGAACCAACATCGTGACACGAGATTTATATATATATAGATATATATATATATATATATATATACATATACATATATATTAGGGGGTCCTTAATATGGTCATTTTCGAATTTCTTTGCTCCCAAGAGCTCAAATTCTTCCAAATTGATAAAAAAATCACTAAAAATTTATATACATATATATATATATATATATATATATATATACATATACAGAAATATATACCTTTGTCCCCTTTTGATGCTGCACAGAGCAGAACCACGTGTCCAAGATAGGATTTTGTTGCAAAAATTTCTCCTACCTTTTGAGGTCTCATCAGTTCTACATCTAAGCTATAATAATAAGTTTTCTAATTATACACATGTTCTAAATAATAAAAAAAGTGGATTTAAATCACTTACACAATCTTTTTCTCCCAATAGGATTTTGTATCATATCTGTTAATATGATGAAGACTTCTTCTAGTGAATGTCACTTATTACTTTGAAATTTTTTATGTTGGGCATATTTGTAGTTGTAGGTGATACTAGAAAAGTTAATAATGCGTATCACAACAAGGTAAATGTAAGTGTAAGCAGCAATTTGTCGTATGTCATTATATGCATGATGCATGAACTCCCGAAATGTTGAAATAATAGACTGTTTATTTCGAAATTAAACTATAATTTCGCTATTACTAAAAACTATAATCAATACGATTTCCAATAAATCATTATAAATTTCAAATAAAATCATATCTGTAATTGTATTAACACACTATATGCGCACGCGGTAAAAAACGAGCATTACACGAATAAAAATCTATTGTTTTTTTTTTAGTTCATTATTATTTCTTACGTTTCAGCTTTATTCAGTGGAAACTAAAAATAAAATTTTGAAAACCAAAATGTACGACCATTATAAAAAATACAAAAATTACAAAAAGCATAAATTACTTACAATTTTCTTATTCCAGTGTTAAAAAGAACGCACGAAATAAACTCTAGCTAGAACGTATGGATTTAAAATACATTTTTAAAGAAATTCATGTTTTTATGCTCTATTATTTAACACTGCTATATATATATATATATATATATATATATTTTTGTATGATTCTGAATTTGATGTTGACATATGTATTAACAAAGTCTAATAATCGGGCATAACATCAATAAAAAACATGAATTTCTTTCAAAAATTTATTTTAAATCCATACGTTTCGGCTATAATCCTAGCCTTCATTCAGTGGAAACTAAAAATAAAATTAAAAACTAAAACAATTGAATTGGAGTGAAAAGAAAAAAATAAAATAGTAATTAGTACTTACAATTAGTTGATCTTAGTGTTAAATTGGAAAATTTTAATAATCCATGGTATTAGGATATGGTAATGCACTACACTATGTATTATAAACATTAACTTGAAATTGCACAATATTTTCACAAAATACTGATTTGAAAAAATCACAAATGAATAGTGTGTTATTCGTAGACTGGTTGAAGATGTAATGGAGAAAGTCATTTTTTAAAAAATATTTTTACCAAGATTCTGCACATGTGTGGAACGAATTGTAAAACCTTTGCGCGAACGCTTTTATTGTTCTGTAAGAAATTTGGAAATGTTATCTAAATAGAAGAGATTTGTGTCGCACAGCGTGTTGAGTTCATTCCGTTTATTTATTGTCTTATTGTTATAAATAGTTAAAAAAGATCCCTCTATAATTCTTCGTTTAAATAAATTTTGTTCAAATTGTAGTATAGTCGGATTAGAAAAGTCCATATTGTGTTTTAAAGTGTATATATGGTCTGCAAGAACAGTTTTGAATTGTTTGGGGTTTTTTGAATTGTTTTTATGTTGTTGTAACCGTTTATTGAGGTTCTGGCTAGTTTCTCCTATGTAAATTAAATTGCAGTCTAAACAATTTATTTGATAGACGAGATTTCTGAGTCGTTCGATATTAAATGGGGTTTTTGTTTTTGTAAAAATAGTGCTAGTAGTTGTACTAAAATTGGTTACAAGTCGAAGTCCAGATTTATAAAAAAGTTTTTTCCAAGGAACATACAATTCTTTAATGTATGGCAAACATATTACACCAGAATGAGTTTCTGAGTCAGGTAAATCGTTATGTACTGTGCAATTGTCCATTTTATTCAAAAGGTACGTTCGTCTGTTACTAGTTACGGAATTTATAAGTTTTAGGGGATAAGAGTTATCTGTTAAAATTTTTGTAATTAATTTGATGTTGTTGTCCCAAAATGTTTTGTCCGATAGAAGTATTGCGTGGTCCGTTAGATTTATTATAGTACCTATTTTCATTTTGAGTGGATGATAAGAAAAGTAATTAAGGTAGCGTCCGGAATTAGTTGGTTTTTGACACCAATTTGTTATTAGTTTGTTATCTGTAGTACGTATAAGTTTTATGTCTAAGAAACTTATCGAGTTCATTGTCTCCAATTCCACTGTAAATTTTAGTTTTTTATTGACGTTATTAAATTGATCAATTATCATAGTGACATCATCACTAGGGATACAAGTGATAATGTCATCTACATAACGGTAATAAAAAATATGTTTATTGTAATTTTTAAAAATTGTATTTTCAAGGAGTTGTAAGGATATTTCGGCTAGAGATGGACTTGCTGGGGACCCCATTGGCGCCCCAAAAATTTGATAATAGAAAGAGCCATTGAATTCAAAATAAGTGTTAGAGACAATGAACTTGACAGTTTCCCTGAACCAGTGTAAAGATAAAGAAGTCAACGGGGAAATTTCATTCCATCGGATTGTTATTGCGTCTAAAATAAGGTCTAGGGGTACATTAGTAAAAAGTGAGACTACGTCTAAGCTAATTAGTTTGTAGTTTTCTGGTATATAATTTATCTTGTGTTTTAAGTCAGTAACGAGTTCATAAGAATTTTTTATGTAGTGTGGTGATTGTTTTGTTATTGTAGTCAAAATGTTACTTATGTATTTTGAGAGTTTATATAGGGGAGTATTAATGTCGGAAACTATTGGTCTAAAAGGTAAATTATTTTTGTGGACTTTGGGAAGACCATAAAGTCTGGGAAAATATGGGTGTAAATTTTTCAGGTCAGAAGTTATCTCTTTTGTTAGTTGTTTGTTTGTTGTAAGTTTGTCTAAAAATTTATGGCACGTGCGGTTTATGTAGTCAGTTGGATCGTTATTGGTAATTTTGTAAGTATTAGTGTCAAGTAATAATTCAGATATTTTATTTATATAGTCTTGTTTATCTATGATAACAGTGATGTTGCCTTTATCCGCTTTAGTGACCACTATATCCGGATGATTTTTGAGAAATATTTTGCATGCTTTAAGGTCTCTAAGAATATTATCGTAAGTTGTATTTTTAGTATTAAAGGAATTAATATGTTGGATGAATTTTTTACAAAAAAGATTTCTCGTGTGAATTTTAGTTTTCGGATCTTTAATTTGTTGTAATCCATATTCTAAATTACTAAGCAATTTAATAAAGTTAAAATTACGACAAGTAGGAGGAACTGAAAAATTGGGTCCTAAAGCGAATATGTACAATAGTCTGTCTGGTATGTCGATAGAAGAATAATTTTTTAACCATTTATCAATAATATTTTTATCTAAAATTATTTTGTTTTTTTCTAATTTATTTTGTAATAGTTTATTAAATTTGTTAGTATACGAAAGTTTCAAACTATTGAACTGTTTGTTGTTTCTAATTGTTTCTAAATATAAAAAGTTTTCAAAAATATCAATTTCTACTGTGCGACACAACCAATTTGTGATTTTTTCAATCGTGTTTCTAAAATTACAAATATTTTTGATACACCTGTTAATTGTGAGTGTAATGTATTTTAAACTAACTTTTTGTAAACTATTGTATTGGGAATTATTACTAATGAATTGGAATTTTTTAATGTCTATTTCGTAAAATTTAGGAACAATTTTTTCTTTGCGACATCTTAATAAGAACACTTGTTTGTTGAAATTTATGATAAGTTTAGAATTGAGCTTAGAAATTTTTTTAAATTGTGAAAAAATGTAAAACCCGTAATTGCGCCTAATAAATTCAAAAAATGACAGGTTGTGATCTGCAAAATGATTTTGCTTTCCTTGTAATCTCCAATTGTTGTGCTGTAGAGTGACCATTTTCCTATTATAATGACGTAGTGGTTCCATGGATAATAATTGTGTAGTTGGAATTTTAGTATTTTATCTTGTATAAAGTACTGAGAGTAATGAATCCTTTTTTCAGCCCAGGAAAAATATTTTGTATGATTCTGAATTTGATGTTGACATATGTATTAACAAAGTCTAATAATCGGGCATAACATCAATAAAAAACATGAATTTCTTTCAAAAATTTATTTTAAATCCATACGTTTCGGCTATAATCCTAGCCTTCATTCAGTGGAAACTAAAAATAAAATTAAAAACTAAAACAATTGAATTGGAGTGAAAAGAAAAAAATAAAATAGTAATTAGTACTTACAATTAGTTGATCTTAGTGTTAAATTGGAAAATTTTAATAATCCATGGTATTAGGATATGGTAATGCACTACACTATGTATTATAAACATTAACTTGAAATTGCACAATATTTTCACAAAATACTGATTTGAAAAAATCACAAATGAATAGTGTGTTATTCGTAGACTGGTTGAAGATGTAATGGAGAAAGTCATTTTTTAAAAAATATTTTTACCAAGATTCTGCACATGTGTGGAACGAATTGTAAAACCTTTGCGCGAACGCTTTTATTGTTCTGTAAGAAATTTGGAAATGTTATCTAAATAGAAGAGATTTGTGTCGCACAGCGTGTTGAGTTCATTCCGTTTATTTATTGTCTTATTGTTATAAATAGTTAAAAAAGATCCCTCTATAATTCTTCGTTTAAATAAATTTTGTTCAAATTGTAGTATAGTCGGATTAGAAAAGTCCATATTGTGTTTTAAAGTGTATATATGGTCTGCAAGAACAGTTTTGAATTGTTTGGGGTTTTTTGAATTGTTTTTATGTTGTTGTAACCGTTTATTGAGGTTCTGGCTAGTTTCTCCTATGTAAATTAAATTGCAGTCTAAACAATTTATTTGATAGACGAGATTTCTGAGTCGTTCGATATTAAATGGGGTTTTTGTTTTTGTAAAAATAGTGCTAGTAGTTGTACTAAAATTGGTTACAAGTCGAAGTCCAGATTTATAAAAAAGTTTTTTCCAAGGAACATACAATTCTTTAATGTATGGCAAACATATTACACCAGAATGAGTTTCTGAGTCAGGTAAATCGTTATGTACTGTGCAATTGTCCATTTTATTCAAAAGGTACGTTCGTCTGTTACTAGTTACGGAATTTATAAGTTTTAGGGGATAAGAGTTATCTGTTAAAATTTTTGTAATTAATTTGATGTTGTTGTCCCAAAATGTTTTGTCCGATAGAAGTATTGCGTGGTCCGTTAGATTTATTATAGTACCTATTTTCATTTTGAGTGGATGATAAGAAAAGTAATTAAGGTAGCGTCCGGAATTAGTTGGTTTTTGACACCAATTTGTTATTAGTTTGTTATCTGTAGTACGTATAAGTTTTATGTCTAAGAAACTTATCGAGTTCATTGTCTCCAATTCCACTGTAAATTTTAGTTTTTTATTGACGTTATTAAATTGATCAATTATCATAGTGACATCATCACTAGGGATACAAGTGATAATGTCATCTACATAACGGTAATAAAAAATATGTTTATTGTAATTTTTAAAAATTGTATTTTCAAGGAGTTGTAAGGATATTTCTGCTAGAGATGGACTTGCTGGGGACCCCATTGGCGCCCCAAAAATTTGATAATAGAAAGAGCCATTGAATTCAAAATAAGTGTTAGAGACAATGAACTTGACAGTTTCCCTGAACCAGTGTAAAGATAAAGAAGTCAACGGGGAAATTTCATTCCATCGGATTGTTATTGCGTCTAAAATAAGGTCTAGGGGTACATTAGTAAAAAGTGAGACTACGTCTAAGCTAATTAGTTTGTAGTTTTCTGGTATATAATTTATCTTGTGTTTTAAGTCAGTAACGAGTTCATAAGAATTTTTTGTAGTGTGGTGATTGTTTTGTTATTGTAGTCAAAATGTTACTTATGTATTTTGAGAGTTTATATAGGGGAGTATTAATGTCGGAAACTATTGGTCTAAAAGGTAAATTATTTTTGTGGACTTTGGGAAGACCATAAAGTCTGGGAAAATATGGGTGTAAATTTTTCAGGTCAGAAGTTATCTCTTTTGTTAGTTGTTTGTTTGTTGTAAGTTTGTCTAAAAATTTATGGCACGTGCGGTTTATGTAGTCAGTTGGATCGTTATGGTAATTTTGTAAGTATTAGTGTCAAGTAATAATTCAGATATTTTATTTATATAGTCTTGTTTATCTATGATAACAGTGATGTTGCCTTTATCCGCTTTAGTGACCACTATATCCGGATGATTTTTGAGAAATATTTTGCATGCTCTAAGGTCTCTAAGAATATTATCGTAAGTTGTATTTTTAGTATTAAAGGAATTAATATGTTGATGAATTTTTACAAAAAAGATTTCTCGTGTGAATTTTAGTTTTCGGATCTTTAATTTGTTGTAATCCATATTCTAAATTACTAAGCAATTTAATAAAGTTAAAATTACGACAAGTAGGAGGAACTGAAATTCCAACTACACAATTATTATCCATGGAACCACTACGTCATTATAATAGGAAAATGGTCACTCTACAGCACAACAATTGGAGATTACAAGGAAAGCAAAATCATTTTGCAGATCACAACCTGTCATTTTTGAATTTATTAGGCGCAATTACGGGTTTTACATTTTTTCACAATTTAAAAATTTTCTAAGCTCAATTCTAACTTATCATAAATTTCAACAAACAAGTGTTCTTATTAAGATGTCGCAAAGAAAAAATTGTTCCTAAATTTTACGAAATAGACATAAAAAATTCCAATTCATTAGTAATAATTCCCAATACAATAGTTTACAAAGTTAGTTTAAAATACATTACACTCACAATTAACAGGTGTATCAAAATATTTGTAATTTTAGAAACACGATTGAAAAAATCACAAATTGGTTGTGTCGCACAGTAGAAATTGATATTTTTGAAAACTTTTTATATTTTAGAAACAATTAGAAACACAAACAGTTCAATAGTTTGAAACTTTCGTATACTAACAAATTTAATAAACTATTACAAAATAAATTAGAAAAAACAAAATAATTTTAGATAAAAATATTATTGATAAATGGTTAAAAAAATTATTCTTCTATCGACATACCAGACAGACTATTGTACATATTCGCTTTAGGACCCAATTTTTCAGTTCCTCCTACTTGTCGTAATTTTAACTTTATTAAATTGCTTAGTAATTTAGAATATGGATTACAACAAATTAAAGATCCGAAAACTAAAATTCACACGAGAAATCTTTTTTGTAAAAAATTCATCCAACATATTAATTCCTTTAATACTAAAAATACAACTTACGATAATATTCTTAGAGACCTTAAAGCATGCAAAATATTTCTCAAAAATCATCCGGATATAGTGGTCACTAAAGCGGATAAAGGCAACATCACTGTTATCATAGATAAACAAGACTATATAAATAAAATATCTGAATTATTACTTGACACTAATACTTACAAAATTACCAATAACGATCCAACTGACTACATAAACCGCACGTGCCATAATTTTTAGACAAACTTACAACAAACAAACAACTAACAAAAGAGATAACTTCTGACCTGAAAAATTTACACCCATATTTTCCCAGACTTTATGGCTTCCCAAAGTCCACAAAAATAATTTACCTTTTAGACCAATAGTTTCCGACATTAATACTCCCCTATATAAACTCTCAAAATACATAAGTAACATTTTGACTACAATAACAAAACAATCACCACACTACATAAAAAATTCTTATGAACTCGTTACTGACTTAAAACACAAGATAAATTATATACCAGAAAACTACAAACTAATTAGCTTAGACGTAGTCTCACTTTTTACTAATGTACCCCTAGACCTTATTTTAGACGCAATAACAATCCGATGGAATGAAATTTCCCCGTTGACTTCTTTATCTTTACACTGGTTCAGGGAAACTGTCAAGTTCATTGTCTCTAACACTTATTTTGAATTCAATGGCTCTTTCTATTATCAAATTTTTGGGGCGCCAATGGGGTCCCCAGCAAGTCCATCTCTAGCAGAAATATCCTTACAACTCCTTGAAAATACAATTTTTAAAAATTACAATAAACATATTTTTTATTACCGTTATGTAGATGACATTATCACTTGTATCCCTAGTGATGATGTCACTATGATAATTGATCAATTTAATAACGTCAATAAAAAACTAAAATTTACAGTGGAATTGGAGACAATGAACTCGATAAGTTTCTTAGACATAAAACTTATACGTACTACAGATAACAAACTAATAACAAATTGGTGTCAAAAAACAACTAATTCCGGACGCTACCTTAATTACTTTTCTTATCATCCACTCAAAATGAAAATAGGTACTATAATAAATCTAACGGACCACGCAATACTTCTATCGGACAAAACATTTTGGGACAACAACATCAAATTAATTACAAAAATTTTAACAGATAACTCTTATCCCCTAAAACTTATAAATTCCGTAACTAGTAACAGACGAACGTACCTTTTGAATAAAATGGACAATTGCACAGTACATAACGATTTACCTGACTCAGAAACTCATTCTGGTGTAATATGTTTGCCATACATTAAAGAATTGTATGTTCCTTGGAAAAAACTTTTTTATAAATCTGGACTTCGACTTGTAACCAATTTTAGTACAACTACTAGCACTATTTTTACAAAAACAAAAACCCCATTTAATATCGAACGACTCAGAAATCTCGTCTATCAAATAAATTGTTTAGACTGCAATTTAATTTACATAGGAGAAACTAGCCAGAACCTCAATAAATGGTTACAACAACATAAAAACAATTCAAAAAACCCCAAACAATTCAAAACTGTTCTTGCAGACCATATATACACTTTAAAACACAATATGGACTTTTCTAATCCGACTATACTACAATTTGAACAAAATTTATTTAAACGAAGAATTATAGAGGGATCTTTTTTAACTATTTATAACAATAAGACAATAAATAAACGGAATGAACTCAACACGCTGTGCGACACAAATCTCTTCTATTTAGATAACATTTCCAAATTTCTTACAAAACAATAAAAGCGTTCGCGCAAAGGTTTTAAAATTCGTTCCACACATGTGCAGAATCTTGGTAAAAATATTTTTTAAAAAATGACTTTCTCCGTTACATCTTCAACCAGTCTACGAATAACACACTATTCATTTGTGATTTTTTCAAATCAGTATTTTGTGAAAATATTGTGCAATTTCAAGTTAATGTTTATAATACATAGTGTAGTGCATTACCATATCCTAATACCATGGATTATTAAAATTTTCCAATTTAACACTAAGATCAACTAATTGTAAGTACTAATTACTATTTTATTTTTTTCTTTTCACTCCAATTCAATTGTTTTAGTTTTTAATTTTATTTTTAGTTTCCACTGAATGAAGGCTAGGATTATAGCCGAAACGTATGGATTTAAAATAAATTTTTGAAAGAAATTCATGTTTTTTATTGATGTTATGCCCGATTATTAGACTTTGTTAATATATATATATATATATATATATATATATATATATATATATATATATATATATATATATATATAAGTAAGTTCTTCAAGGGCATACATCAAATAAAAGGCAAAGATTTAGAAGTTAATCTTTAATTTTTCCATGGAAAAATTATTCTAAATCTTTGCCTTTTATTTGATGTATGCCCTTGAAGAACTTACTCATATTTCTCAACATCAAAATTAACTACTTTAACATATATATATATATATATATATATATATATATATATATATATGATAGATTTCTTGGAGGGCGTAACATCAAGTAAAAAAAGTAAAGTAAAGATTTTTTTCAAAACATCTTTATATTTCCATACGTTTCGACGTAAAATTCTACGTCATCTTCAGTGGTTCTACAATTTAAAAAAAGAAAAAAAACAGAAAGTAACGTTACAAATTGAATATACATAAGTAATAGTAAAAAGAAAAGTTTTAACTAAAGAGAATTGCATAAAACATTACTTACTTGAATTATTTATATTATCACTAACACATATTAATATAACTTGTACAAATTAATAATTAAGGACAAGCACTAACTGTCAGTAATTTCTTTTTTTTTAATAAAAAGAATAAAAGATAAAAAGTGATTAATAATTGAAATATTATACGTAATACACGTGCATCCGAGGCCAGTGCCAAACAGAATAATATTATTGTGAGTGGCCGAGATGGAAGTCAAAATTTTTAGAAAAAACAAACCACATGTGCTTGCGTTTGACCCAACGTCTTGGCGCGCTATGCAAGTTGTGCAAACCGTGGTGTTAGGTATTCGATATGAATTGGGAAACATTATTTAGAACAAATTGGTAATTTTTGCAAATGAAGCTGGCGTCCGTACGTTTGTTCAAACAATAATTTCTGTTCAAGAAAATATAGGCTGATTCTGAAAAGCGCCTTTGTGAGATCTTCGACTCGTGATGAAGAACCTTTGCGTTATAAAAATTGAATGTATGGTTATTTAGTTTTAAATGTTCTGTGATCATTGTTTGCCCTTGATTTTTGTTTTTTGAGTTATTATCGTGTTGTTTCAATCGTTTGATAAGGTTCTGTCCTGTTTCGCCAATATAGGTGGAATCACAGTCATTGCAAGATATTTTATAGACCACATTAGATACTCGTTCTAAACTAGTGCGCGGCTTTAAATTTGAGAAGAGGGAGTTGAGAGTTAGATCGATGTTGCATACTAAACGGAGATTTGCGTTGTAAAAAAGTTTTTTCCACATCCAGGATAAAGTTCTTTGATGTAAGGAAGGCAAATGGTACCTTCAAAATTATTATCTTTTGTGGAAATTAAACTTAGGTTGGGTTTAGTTATTTTGTTTTTTAAAAAAGTGAGTCTATTGTTTGTGACGGATTTTATAAGATGTGGGGGATAGGAATTTTGTGTAAGGGTTTTGAAAATTAAATCTAAATTTGAGGTCCAAAATTGTTCGTTGGAAAGGAGGATAGCATGGTCTACAAGATTAATGATAGTACCTATTTTCATGTTAGAGGGGTGGTAAGAGTGAAAATTTAAGTACCTACCTGACCAAGTAGGTTTTTGGTACCAGTTAGTGATAATGCGGTTGTCTGTGCTTTTAATGATTTTGACATCCAAGAAGCTGATAGAGTTATTTTGTTCTTTTTCAAAAGTGAACTGAATGTGTTTGTTAAACGAATTGAAAGAATGAAGCAATAAGTCAAAATTTTGAGGAGGTATACAAGTGATAATGTCATCAACATATCTGTAATAAAAATAAATGTCTATGTTGATGGAATTAAAGACTCTAGTTTCTAAATGTTGTAAAGATAATTCGGCTAGGGCAGGGGATATAGAAGAGCCCATGGGAGTGCCAAAAATTTGAAGATAAAAATGGTCATTGAATTCAAAATATGTGTTCGTGATTATGAATTTGATCGATTCTAAAAACCAATGTAATGAAAATGTAGTATGGTAAGAGATTTCATCCCATCTAGCTGTAGTGCAGTAAACGGAGCGTTTTAGGTCTGATTTTTTTACTGTTCTGCGAATTGAATGAAATTTTGGAATTAGGTTCATCTTACCCTCAAGTTCAAAAGTGAAAACAATTCGGGTTGCGCCATCACCCCCCGGGGGGATGACACCCCTTCTCAAATGTGTAATTACATTTTTTCAAAATAACACCGGAAATCGATAAAAGAGCTAATTATAAGAAAAAAATGTCTTCTATAGTTTTTCAAAAAAAACTAATACTTTTCAAGTTACTGGCCACTAAAGATACATATATTTTTGGCGATTTTCTTCGTTTTTTTGCAAATATCTCCTAAAATATACATTTTAACGAAAATCATGTAATGAACAAAATAATGTCATTAAAAATCTTAATAAATGGGTATTAAAGAAAGTGTTCTAGCAAAAATATTAAGCAAGATTTGAAGGAGCAAAGTCGTTTTTTATTTCGTTCAAGATTTAATTGTTGTATTTAAAGCCATCTAGTGTCGAGGTTTTACATTTTATGCATTTCGGTGAAATTGGGTTTTATAGTTCTCAACATAAGCTTTAAATTGAGTGCTGTTACAAGTTTTTTGCGAGTAAATGAGTGAGTTATCATGCAAATAAGAAGTATATACGAAGTTTTTTTCTTTCAAATCATATGGTTTAATGAGCGCCATTTCCACCAGAATTAAAGTAATTCACATTCCATCTAGAATTCACTTCATTATAGACATCTTGATGAATTCTAGTAGATTTACTACTTTAGTACAAACTATTTTCAGAAAACTCACGATTTTATAAAAACTTTTTTTTCCAATTTGCGCGGCCGCGCAGTCTTTAAACATTCATAACTTTGTCAATTTTTGTGTGAAAGAAAAATAATAAAAAACAATAATAAGCCAGAAAGATTCCTTTGATTCTTATCTATATGCTTTTATACGTAACTTTTATTCTTTTTGAGATATAATGGAAATAAGTTAGATTTTTGAAAAAATCGGAAAAAAAAGTTTTTATAAAATCGTGTGTTTTCTGAAAATAGTTTGTACTAAAGTAGTGAATCTGCTAGAATCCATCAAGATGTCTATAATAAAGTGAATTCTAGATGGAATGTGAATTACTTTAGTTCTGGTGGAAATGGCGCTCATTAATCCAAATGATTTGAAAGAAAAAAACTTCGTATATGCTTCTTATTTGCATGATAACTCACTCATTTTACTCGCAAAAAACTTGTAACAGCACTCAATTTAAAGCTTATGTTGAAAACTATAAAACCCAATTTCACCGAAATGCATAAAATGTAAAACTTCGACACTAGATGGCTTTAAATACAACAATTAAATCTTGAACGAAATAAAAAACGACTTTGCTCCTTCAAATCTCGCTTAATATTTTTGCTAGACTACTTTCTGTAATACCCATTTATTAAGATTTTTAATGACATTATTTTGTTCATTACATGATTTTTGTTAAAATGTATATTTTAGGAGATATTTGCAAAAAAACGAAGAAAATCGCCAAAAATATATAAATCTTTAGTGGCCAGTAACTTGAAAAGTATTAGTTTTTTTAAAACTATAAAAGATATTTTTTTCTTATAATTAGCTCTTTTATCGATTTCCGGTGTTACTTTGAAAAAATGTAATTACACATTTGAGAAGGGGTGTCATCCCCCCGGGGGGTGATGGCGCAACCCGAATTGTTTTCACTTTTGAACTTGAGGGTAAGATGAACCTAATTCCAAAATTTCATTCAATTCGCAGCACAGTAAAAAAATTCAGAGGTTATACCCTTTTTTCTTCTCCGTTTACTGCACTACTGTTATAGCATCTAACATTAATTGTAAGGGGACGTTGGTGAAAAGGGGAACAACATCTAGACTCACTAATAGGGTTTCGTGGGGTAAGACTATATTATTTAATTGATTTACAAATTCAAAGGAATTTTTTATGAAATGAGGGGATTGGACAGTTATGATGGAGAGTATATTACTTAGAAATTTTGAGAATTTGGACAGAGGAGAATTTATGTCAGCGACTATGGGTCTGAAAGGAACGTCTTGTTTGTGAATTTTAGGGAGGCCATTAAGTTTGGGATTATAGGGATGTAAATTTTTTAAAGTGGATGAAAGGCCTTTTGAAATTTGTTTATGGGACACTAGGTTGTTGATTAATTTGTGAAGAGAACGGTTAATGCGTTCTGTCGGATCAGAAATAATTGGAGAGTAAGTATTAGTATCGGATACTAATCTTGAGACTTTTTCCAAATATGTGTGTCTATCTACAATAACTATGACGTTACCTTTATCGGCTCTAGTTACTAACAAATCAGGATTATTTTTTAACTAGCTGTAAGTGGAATTCTTTCTTGAGGCAATTATGGCATCGTGCCTTAAGGCAAATTGCTGGAACTTCCCGTACCGTAACGAAATGTTCGAGAAATACTGAATGTTTTCAAATAGATTATTATAAATATTGTAACATTGTCTAATATTTATGAGAATTATATAAACTGAATTGCAGAGTTGAAATTATTTGTAAAGTATATTAGAACTATAGTCAGAATTAAAAATAAAATCTGAAATATTTTCGATATACAAAAAACTAACAAAAAAAAACAAAAAAATGGAACAAAATTTTTTTTTCCAAAATCAATTATTTTGTTAAGACAAGCAGAAAGTTCTTTGAATCATTTAAATCGGACGCTTAGTTCTCTTAAAAACTGCCATTTTTTACATATTTAGCTCCGTATCTTCGAAATGGCTGCGCCTGCCTTTGCCAAAAACTAATAAGCACTTCTCCCAATCATTACTAATTGAATGTTTTTCAGATCATTCAAATCGGATACTCCGTTCTCTCAAAAATTCGTTATTATATTGTATATAGTTATCGAGTAAATAAAAAATCGATAAAGATATATGTCAGAAACATTTCATAGCAAGTATATAAGTATTAAAAATGTATTGAGTATTAAAAGTATATTACAAATCGTGGCAACCCACGATTCTCTCTTATAGTACCACATACCCTAATTTTTTTCTCTAGTAAATTTGCCGCCAGTTCCACACTGCTATAATAATTGTCCATATAAACGTGATGCCAAATATTCGCATAGTTCTCTAAAACATCTTCTACAAGGTTTTGTAATTACTGCTCATTTCCGTTATACAATTTAAAATTTGTGATATAAGCACTTTCAGATTCACACAACAACCTGACAAGCATCCCGTACTTCGATTTTTTGCCGGGGTTGTACACCCGGAAACTCAAACGACCTCTATGGGGTATCATTGCCTCATCCAATGAAAGATTTTGCTTTGGTTTATAAATTGTATTAAATTTATTAAATTATTAATATTTTATTATAGATTTGATTTTGATTTGTCTATCTGTAATTTCTAATATTAAATCATTATTACAAAAATGTAATGATTTACCTAAATAAAATTTGCCTAAATCTATTTCGAGGCATAACTTTCCCGAAAACTGGTGTCACTATAAGTGAACCCGTAGACCAATAATCGTTCAAGTTGCTCTTATTCACCTGTTCCATTAAAATATTTAAAGCAAGAAATTTCTTCATTTCGTCTATTGTGGTATCTTCCCATTGTTTTATCTTCTTTGTAGATTTATATTTATTCAAATTTTGCAAGTGGTACTTGTTTGTTTCCTTTACAAGTAATTTAAAAAAATCATTGCCAATAAACAAATCTACTGTATCTAAATGAGGAGGCCAGTTTCAATGTGAGACCTTTTACAAGTTTATGTCTTGTGTCATAATAAATACATTCGGGATTTGGGCTTAAATTAAACAGGTTACCATTATTTTTTATAAAACAAAGGGTGATTAGGAGAAAAAGGCATGGAACCGGTAGAATCTTGTGCTCATGGAAAAAAGGTCGACAATACTCAACGCCCTGTTGTTCCATTATAAATCACGTTCAATGGTCAATATTTCAATATATAATTAATTAAAAACTTCAAAATTGACTCTTTGATGACCGCACAAGCACTGTTACTCAGTAAAAGAACGTACTACTACGTCACCGGCTACAGCAATTAGAATACGAGTGACGTATTACTGCGTCGGCGGCTATTGGATACCGGACAAACAATGACGTAGTACTACGTCAGCGGCCATTGGCTAGCGGACAAATAGGCACGAGCACGATGTCCCTTCTCTTAACATCTGTAACACTTCAATTCCTTCTCCCCAGAGTACTTCTTCTCTCTTAAAACTGTGCTATTCTCCTACCGTGGTTGGTTTTCGTAGTGGCTCTGGGCGCTCTCTAGTTTGCGTCCTACTACTTTCACTTGCTTTCCTGTCTGCTACTAACTTCTCATACTTTAGTATGCTTGCACTTAGATGTCTGGCATTTCTGTGACTTTCACCTGCCTCTAAGTAACACTAATGCTTATTCCGTAGTCCGAGAACTATTTCATGTTTAGTCTCCCGGAAACTAAGGTTCAAATCCTGGCACAGTTTTCTCTTAGAATGATAGTATACAGTGGCCTCTTCCGACTTTAGTTGGACTCGTTTCTTCATGCGTTCCCACTTTGATGTATCTCCATCCTCTACATGTGTGAAAGCATACTTGAAACCTTCTTTAAAGTTGTCCCACGACTTTATTTCATCCCTCTCCGTGTCGTACCAATCGCGACCGGCACCTACCAAATGGCATATTGCATTGTCCAACGCAATATTATTCGACCATTCATGCCGTGCCTTTAAACTATCAATCTTTCGCAGCCTTTGCCTTCAACTGCCTTTTCTAATCTGCCGTCGAAATGCCCCAAAGATTTCGACAAATCCGTCATCAAGTGATATACCGGTCTCGTTTGCTTATCCTTCAGTCTTAGTAACGCCCTCATCATGTCACATAACAACCCGTCGCGTGTCTCCATTATGCTCGTATTGTCCGCGTTCAACTTGCTTTGGAACTTCTCAAATGCGTCTGCGTTTCCCTCCATTTTTCCTACTAGGAAACAAAACTACAAAAAGTTCCAGCAATCGCTTCTCACGAACAAGGTGTACGTACTGTTTCTAAATCGACATACGATTTAAAACAGCCCCCTTAACCTAACCTGGTAACACACGTTATTCGAATCCGCGTCACTTTTCTAAAACCGAATCTCGTTAATATATTGAAACAAAATAATATTAACACAAGACGAAACTTATCACCGTGTGGGGTAGCTCATTCACACTTCTGAAATGTTAGAAACATTAATTATGCGATTATTTACCTTAATGTTTCCAACTGAAAGTAATACACATATATAATTATTACATATAATAATAATGCACGTATACTTATCAATAATCTATTTACTCGTCAGGATATTATAGTTATATTTACAAAGAGATGTTTATCCTTCGACGGCAGCTTTAAAAAGGAATTAATCCTAAGCATTTACAAGCTAAGTGCGAGAACTAGACGACCATAGAGTTATTCTTCGTTACGCAAACGTAACGCGCGAACATTCAAAATGCCGCTAAAAATTCTCTCTATGGCTTCCTTTATTTTTTGGTCACTCACAAATTCGTACGTTGCCGTGTTGTCATTGAATTGCCACGTCATTTAGATTGAGCACTAAACCTGCTTTTCTAAGAAAATACATGCCTAGTAACGTGCAATTTGATCTTGCTGTCGGTATTGCAACAAACTCCGTGGCTATCGATCTTCCCATTATGTGCACTATGGTGGTCGTTACTACCACATCCCTTGGTCTTGCTTCTCCGTCTTTGGTCATCTTTATGTTTCGCGGTTGAAACTCATATCCAGTTTTCCTTAAAACCTCATATAAATAATAACCTGCGAGGCTATGGTCGGCGCCAGTGTCCACGAAACCGTATCCCTTTTCGCCTTGCACCGTGATGGGTACAGCGGATCTAGCATGTGTTCTCGGAATATTTACCGGAGCTTGTAAATTTACTGGAGAATTTGCGTTTCTTCTGTTTTGTCAGGCTTTGAGATGTCGACATTCCTCTGTCGTATGGCTCCTTTGTTTACAGAATGTACAGCCCACTCTGCTTTGTTTCTTGCCCCCGTCTTCTAAAGTCACAAAGAAGAAACTTGCCGCTTGTATCTCCGCAATCTTGCAAGGGCTCGTTGTGCAATTTGGGCATTTACAGCGGATCACGCCTGGCTTACCGCAACCATAGCATGAGTATTTTGCTTTTTCTTCTTGTATAGAAGCAGCCTGTGTCCTGGTTTTAGTCCGGTCCGGACTTTTCTTCAATGTGTCCGGTTCGTTTGCAGAACGTGCAAACTGTCTGCGTTTACTCTTTGGGGACACATTTCTTGTTCTCGTTGAAGAAGGCTTCGATCTCTCGTGCTCCCGCTAGAAGTTCTTCAAACGATGAAACCGTTGTTCGCGGAATACGCTCACGAATATTTAATCGTAGCAGCCCGTATATCATGTCCAATTGGCTGCTTATTGGGATTCCAGGCGAAGGAATCTCGGCAAATACAGTTCTCTTCTTACATACGAATAAATCTGTCGGCGTGCTACGGTCCTGTGGTAAGTTTAAAATCTTTAAATAGATTGCGTAGGCTGGTCTCTGAGGTGCAAATAAGGATTTTATTAGCGCTATTGCTTTTGTAAACGTGCTTACCTCGCTTTTTATACATTGCCACCAGGTGGCTGCGACGTCTTTTAGTAGTAGCGGGAGTCCCATGAACGCTTTTTTTTACTAATGTTCTTTTTACTAATTTCCTTGTGCACTGTAGTAAATTCAGCAACTTTCTCTGCATTCGGCGTTCCATCGAAGTTTGCCTTGCAGTTTGCGAAACTACCTGAGCTTCTTTCTGAGGTTGATGGCCATATCTGTTGTGACGGTCAGTTTCCTGCTGGGTGCCTGATTTGTGCTGTATACTTTGATCCAATCCTTTTCTTGCCACAAAATTGGACGCCAAATATGACCTCATGATGTTTGGTCGGTGAAAATATAATTAAAACAAAAGCAGTAATGCAACTGTTTCTTATATTTATTAATCACAGGGTTCAAGAATAATCTGTTTGCTTCGGCCTCTAGTAGTAGCGGTAAGATCTGAATCTCGTCCAACACCGTCGAACAACTTTTTTGCTTTTGCAGGCCAATTTATACTAAGGGTTACTTTTGCAAAATTCTTACGGGAGTGTAAACGGGCCAAACCTGTCTCCGAAAGTCGGTGTATCATCTCACACCGTAGTGCCGTCTTGTTCTAACTTCATCCCTCTTCTCCAGGGCGGCAGTCATTTTATCTCGCTCACTCCCACGGAACTAAATCTTGTGTTGTGTTGCATCTTCGATTCTAGCGCGTAGGGTAAAAGAAGTTTGTCTTGAAGTCTGTGTTGCGTACCTTTTCTCGCATGACGCGTCCTTCTCTGCGTACTGGTTCTATCTCTATCTGGACACGTCACGTCTTCATCTAGGTGTATTTTGTATGTTTGTATGTACGTAAGCATTACTCGAAAATATATTGCAATCGTAGTATGCGAAAATTGTAATTTATATGATTATGGATTCATGAGGTTATTTACAAGTTTATCAGATATTATTAGATGATTAATACTACTATCGATAATTGGTAATGTTACAAGTTACTTTATCTACTGTGTTGCTTTTTCATTTTTTTAATATTGTTTTCCATGCTTAACTTCTCCTCACTTGCATTTCTTCTTCTTTTTCTAATATCACTTTTGTTGCTTTTCTCAGGATTAATTTTCTGTGTTACAGGGCATTTATTTATTAAATTATTATTGTAAAGTGTCAATAAATGTTTAATTGTATCTATGAAATGTGACGGTTTCATATATTTATTACCATGCCAGATATTATTCTTTAATATATTGAAAAATAATTCGACGGCAGCATTTGAATACAAATGTTTTCTGTCATTATCTAGCATTAGAACTGACCACAAAGGTATAATTGGAATATACTTGTCCATTACATAATTTAAAGCAAAAACAATTAGTAAATCCTTCTTTCGGCATAATCTTTTCGGCTTCGCATTTAATATGAAGGAAATCTTTATAAAATAGACTATTTCGTAAAAGATCTCGACATGGTTCACGATCATTTATTTCTGAAACATCAGTATCAGTCAAGATTGTCTTATTTGAATCTGAGTCATTATTTTCAAATAGATTTATTTCCTTGATCGCTAAATCTATTTGTACATTATAATACTTGCTACCCAAAATCCACATAAAATGAGTGAACATTTTTCGAGCATGGTTTAAATCTCTACATCTTTCACCTAAAAGAAAAATAATTGAGCTTACAGCTACAGATATTATTTCCTGATTACCATTTGCAAATTTTTTTGCATGATATGACAGTCTCTTTGTGAAATGACTGCAACATAAATGTAATGTTATGTTTTCTGTAAAAAGTTTAGAACTATTATCATTTAAAAACATATAGCACTTATTAATAAAATCAATCAAATTTGTATTATTGCAACCTTGAATTACCGCACGAATGCTTGCATAGCTGTGGCATTCTGATTTTGTTGAGATTAGCTTATTTCTCGAGCACGACTACCGCGGCGGCCTCCGTTGCCATGAAAGCTGCTGCTGCCTGCAGAAGGGAGGAAATTACTTGGCGGTGGCTTCCTGCCGCGCTGTGTTTTACCGCTCCGTTTTCCGCGGACTGAGCCGCTCCAACTTGCGGCATCGTCCTGGGACTAAAGTGATAATATTATAACAACTTATAGCTAAGTATATTTACGAATGTATTTATATAATATTATATAAATGCTACATTACAATATCAAGATAAATTTTAAGGCTAACGCCCTCAGTATTTTTGAGTAAATTGTTAAATAACTCAATAAATATATTACTATCATACGGCATATCAAACGGCAGCAAAGCCACCGTCATCCACTCTGCTTTAATATCTACTTGAATTTTATTTAAAACTTCTCCAACTACCTGGAGCTCGCAATCTGCCATAAGAAAAATCATAATCAAAATTGCTTAAATTTGTATATAAGTTCCTTATATATACTTATATATAAGATTTAGAATTTTTTGTTCGATGTTGAGACAATTATATTTATATTTATACCTTCGTCATTTACAATGGCACATAATGCCACTACATGCCCCAAATATGTAGTGGTCAAGGCGATGTCCCCGAGACTCTCTGGCCTCGGATTTTCAGTATTAAATCTATCATAGTAAAAAATAGAAATTTGTACACATCCTGAACAATAAAGAATTGGATTTAAATTACTTACATTGTCATTTTTTCCATTTTTGACTTGGTGTGAGTGCCCGTGAACAAAATGAGTACCTCCTCCACAGGTATCTTTTGTAACGTTGAGAATATCAACTATTCTGCAGCATCTTTAGTTGAGACTAGAGAAAATGTAATACCATCAACTCGGATTTTCTCGCGAAAACAGTTTGTAAGTGTAAAACGAAGGAGTAGTCATTACAAACTCAATTATAAAAGTTAAAATTAAAAAAGCATGTACCGTAATTAAGTTACATGTTATTATATCCTAGAGTATTCTGTATGTATATATATATATATATATATATATATATATATATATATATATATATATATATACTAGATGACCCGACAGACGTTGTCCTGTACTCACCTCTACGTTTTTTAATATCCTATACTAATATTTATACCGTTCAGTTAAAAATAATCATTATTATTTTTCGAGTTACTATTTACACCAATATATGAGTGATGTTAAATGTAGTACTGTTTCAAATAAAATGAATTCCCCCATCTCAATTCCCCCAGTTAACACTTTAATTATCCATTTAACAAATATTAAAATATATTCAATAAAATTATATATTAAAAATTATACACTGCGATTTATAGAACAAATTTATTTCCAATAGCTCAATTTATTTTATTGAATTTAACGGTTATACAATATTTTCAGATATACCTGTAGATGTGGATGTTTAAATGAATGATTTTTTGTTTATTCACGGCTAAAACATTATTTTCCACATTTATCACCATGTATTTATTGTAATAGCATAGATACACGTGTTGAAAATTGAAATCTTTCAAAAAGCATAACAAATTCAGAAAGATTTAATATATAGCGTGCGGTCAAGGTACAATATCACCTTGGATTTTTCAACCCTTTCTGCTTCAATAATGTTGCCTACAATTTTTATAATTTCGTACCATATTTTAACTGGCTTTTAGTATTTTAATATCTAAATTGCATTTTTCACACTAATAATTCAATATACATTATTACTTACGTTCATATTTGAAGTGAATTAATTTGTCAAATTTTGTTCACATGTACTCTATTCAACCTACTATCAACAAAATTATTGCAGTAAATGAAGAGGAAAAAAGCGTATGCCCAGCTAATCTAATCTAATCTAAAGTTCAGAAGTGAAAACAATTTGCAAATTCGTCACCACCCCCCGTATTAATTGGATTATAACTCTTTTGTTTCTGATTTTATCATAACTTGTAATATACTATTTTAAAGGTGATTAAATGAGCTACAACTTTCTTTATCATAAATTTTACCGTAACTTCTCTTATTTTGAAACGGCGAAGGGTTAAAGGGCTCGGAAGACACTCCGGTTGGACAGCCGCGCACTCTTTAAACAATTAGAACTCTATCAATATTTGTGTAACAAAAAAATGATAAAAACCAATAATTAGTCTGAAAAATATCTTGAATTTTCATATATATATATATACTTTTATACGTATTCTTTCAGTTAATTCTAGATGGAAAACGATTATTTTTAATTTTGGTGGTAATGGCACTCATAAACTATTTGATTTAAACGAAAAAAAAACATTGTAA
>NW_020536710.1:0-42810 GCF_003426905.1 Ctenocephalides felis
ACAATATTATGGAAATAGGTTTTAATTGTAAATATATGTATATTAATATGTTCTATAATTTCAATAAATTTATTATTATAAATAAATAGTTTTTCTTCTTTTATAAAAAACAGTATATTTTTGATAAAAAAAAACAATGCTAAAGCTTATGTTAACACATTAATCTTTTATTTGTTGACCAAAATTAGGTTCAATTTTTCAATACCATACGTACTGTTAATTTTATAAAAAGGTTGGAAATAATTTCGAATGCCTGAACAAAACTTTGTGGCACTTACAGAACTCCACCTTATTGATTGAGAATTTAACAAATTTCAGCTATATAAATGCACGTCACAACTATTTCGACAGATTATTATTCACATTTTTATATGACAAGAACTTTTTCAGAGAAAACAGTTGTACGTTTATTTAACTTACTGAATAAAACTTCTTATATAAGTACTACATTTTAACACTTTCAGACTTAATATGATTATTGCTATATACTATGACAGTACTAAATCCTCTACGTAATATTATGATCGTAGAGAAAAATTAAATATATATAATATATTGATATACATTAATATATGAGAGCTGAAATTAAATTGTAACTGTCACATTGACGTCTATGAACTGTCATTATGTACTAGGGTTATTTACACTTTTATATTGGTACGCCTGCTTTGTTTGTCACCTCTTCATGAAGTATATTGTCGTGTCAAAAAATGGCCGCCAGTGACTGCATGAGGAACCGTGTCACTTTGTTAATCCGGTGTTTAGAGCCGTGTCACAATATTATTCAAATGACAGATGTATCGAGTATCGCCTACTCACGTCAAATAGATGGTTGTCAAGTTGGAACAGATTATGTGTTATTCTTTTAATCTTAAAATTTAATTATTTATATGTTTTTAAATGTTAATAAGAATGCTTATTTTGATTTTATATGAGGTTTTTATTTAATTCTCAAGTGTTTGCTCACTGCCTATTTGTATTGTTTTATCAACAGCTTGAAATAATACTATTATTATTGATTGATTAAGGCTTGCTTATGAAAAAATAAATGAATAAATTTGTTTCAAACGCTGTGCTGTGCAAGTACTTATTGGTTTAATGTGAATAGTGTGTTACCATAACATTTTCTGAATTATATTATTATTGCATATAGGTTATTCAAATTGAGATCCTAAATTTGGAATTCATTGAAGAGGACACCATAGACAGCGATATGAATAAGAAAATTGGATTATAACACAGATAGTAATTTTAGAAATCATATTCATAAAAATCTCAATTATGTGTACATAGAAGTACAAGTTCTTCGGAAACAAAGTTGCTTGAAAATTGCTTATGAAGATCGCATTATGACATGTGACATCAACATAAGTGCAGTTTAATTAGATATAGAAGTAATCATTACAAATATTTACAGTACAATCTATTTACAATACAAATTTTTCATTACAATTGTGAATAATGTGTTGCCAAAACATTTTATGAATCATATTATTATTGCATTTAGGTTATTCAAATCGAGATCCTAAATTTGGAATTCATCGAAGGGGACTCCATAGACATTTCTGTCTAATCACTTATTGCAAGTTGTAATAGACAGCGATATGAATAAGAAAATTGGATTATAACACAGATAGTAATTTTAGAAATCATATTCATAAAAATCTCAATTACTTCCCGAGCATACTACATACAAGTCATGGTGATAACAAATGCCACTAATTTGGATACACGATTGTAAAAAAGGAAAATCAAAATAAACACATTGAAATTTATCACAATATGTACTCATGTTGAAAATGTACATATGTTCAATCAAATTCATAAAGAAGAAATGTCCATTTTATATAGCTACATAACAATTCGGGGTAAAACGTTAACATGGCTGTACGGATTGGGCTCAGTCTTAATTGCATAATTTTATATTCATTAGTATTTATAAAATATTTTCTAGATTATATTATTATTCTATTTAGATTATTTAAATTAAAGACCTAAATTTGGAATCGATCAAAGGGGGCATTTTGTCGAATAACTTATTCCCAGATATAACAGACCACTACTCAAATAAGATGATTCGGTTGATAATAGAACTTTGGAACACACATCTGTAAAAATGTCAATGCACATAATTACAAGTTCTCTGGAATAAAATATTTTGAAAATTGATTATAATGCTCGCATTCAATTAAATGTATGGTCAGTTCGGGTACTAGAACAAGTATAGCAGAAAAATGAGTACAATTCTGAAGGTATTCCTTTCAAAAGATATGTCAAAATCCATGCATTTTAGACACAGTCAGGTATCGTTCATGTTTTATTGAATCACTCTACAAATTGAAAAATATGAAGAACTTCAACAATCATTGGATAATGCAATGTAAAATATAATTCAATAATGGTTATTTTCCACTAATTTTGAAGAATAAACTGGCAAACTTTTCTATGAATTTATCGAAGAATGGATAGTAATATATGAAGATCTGGGGTTAATAAGATTCACCACCAATATCTTAAAAATTAGTAAAGTTTAGCATTGTTCAACAACAATATTTGAAAGTAGAGGGGAAAAGACGTATAACCAGCTATAACCTTGATTTTTATGACTTTGCTATCAGGAGATAAACGGTAATCTTTGAAAATTCATAACAAAAGTATTTCCTTTTGTTGTTAGTTTTTTGGGTTGTGAGCACTGTGATTTAGTTCACGAGACCTTAATATAAATTTTAACTATTTAATTGTTTTATAAAATGTAATGTTAATTTTGAGTGAGATTCAACACTTCAAAAACTTACATCTGTGTGAGGCAAAAATGACCAACTGAACATTGACTACGGCTAAAGATTAAAAAAGACTTGGATTGAATTATACCATATTTTTGTAGAAAGTGTATGAAACTTCCAGTTTGATTGTATTAACAAAATATGATCAAACGAATATTGTTATTATGAATTATATAATGTATTATTATACAAGTAGACTTTGAAGTTTATTGTGTTTATAATACCTCATTGTCTGTACCATTCAAACTATACATCCTTACACTCCTAAAATAAAGTATTCTTTTTTTTTATTCTTTAGAAGTTGCTTAGAAATACCTAACTTAGCAAAACAACGTTCGCCGGGTCAGCTATAGTTATATATAAAGATGTTGTTTATTACAATAATAAGTTCCATCAGACAAATTATTAATTTAATGAATCTAAAAACAAATAAAAAATATTAGAAACATTCTTATGGTATAAAATAAAAAATTAAAAAAAGAGTTCTAAAAATATGCAATGAATTTTAAAAAAAAAACAGTAAAATGATACAAAATAATAATAATATAAATAGAATTTAGATAAAGAGTTAAAATTAAAATTTGTAATAAGAAATTTGATATATTTTTAGCAAAACTAAAAAATTAAATAATATCCATATGTGATGATAATATTTTGCATTTGATCTCTATATATATTATATCAATATATACAAATTGCAATTAAATTGTATACAAAATACTGATGATAATTTATAGATATTGAAATAAATTTATCTTATTATATTTGAATTCAAATATAAATTTATGAATTTAAGAAATTTGCTGCAAATTTTTGTACTTGAAGTTCTCTGTTGAAAAATCAATATAAAAATAACTTAGATACAATATATTTTAACAATTATTGCACAATTATTAATAATTTCGTTTGCTTTATCATTATAATTAAATGCTTATATGAAAAATATAAATTTGTTCAAGTATTAATAATATAAATGTCTCCATATGATTTTCTTGAGATTTACCACTTAATATATATAAATTATAACTGGTATAAATATTAGTATACTAATATTTATAACAGTTATAATTTTTAAAACATGTACAAATATTTAGTAATAAAAGTATCAATTTAAAATTATTTTTGTTAATATACTTGTATAAAAACTTTTAATTTTTGGAATGGTCTCAAAATGTTAAAAAAGTTGTAAATTTGTTGTCTATACATTTATTTTAACAAAAATGTTGATATACTTACTTACAATTTATATTGCCAAAATAATATTGAAACTCTCATAATATACTTTTATAATAATTTGTAGAGATTTTGCCTTTATCTTCAATTAAATATAAATTACAACAAATTTTCTGGAAATTTATGTCATAATCTCTATTAGATCATTTATTATGTGAATCTAAAAATAAATCAGATACACATAGAGACATTAATATATAATAAAATATTAATAAATTTTATTGCTAAAATTATAAAATAATTTCAAAATAGATAAAAAGTACTTGTATAAATTATATATTCATCAAGTTACTACAAAATTTTGTAATTAACTTAAGTTTAATTATTTAGCATTTTTATAACAAAATGAGGTGCCTATAGTATTCTAATTAATTTTCTAAAATTATTTGTAGAGTTTTTGCTAAATCTTTTATATTAAAGTGTAAAGTTTAAACAATTTGCAATAAATTCTAGAACATGATGAAATTTATCTAAGGATAATTTTAGTGTAATCTATAATTAAAGTATATTCATATTTATTGCAACAATTTATCTAACTGTTGGTTTATAGAGTGTTAAATTTGTTTAAAAACTTGCATTGGATTGTTCAAAATATAAATTTAACCAGTGAGCACAAATGTTTACATATTTACCTTTTATATTATGAATAAAATGCTAAAACTTTATGAAATTGCCCAAAATGCTTTCACATTATCTTTATTTAAGAATAAAGTTTGCTAGAAATTTGTTGGTGCACAAGATAAAATTATTCTAGTGGAATGATGAATCTAAAATTAAATTTAACACATTAAATATATTGTAATAAATTGCTAATGATTTTTATTACATCAATGTATATAATATAATGACACTGTTAATTCATAGAGACATTTGGAAATTGACTGAAAGTGTTAAAAATCAAACTAGAAAATATATCTTTATAAAATTCATATATGTTATATACTTATTTAGATATTACCAAAAACAATAAATCCAAAAGTGAATTCTATACATTTGAGATATAATATTATAAAATTATTAATTCTGCTCTAACAATATAACTTTGTTGATGAAAACACTGTGAATGTTATACAAAAGTCTTTATAATGAATAAAATAGTAAATATATTTCTATTAAAAATAATATTTGCAACAGTACATCAAAATTTAATAAATAAAGATATCAAAATATTTTTTAATATACATCTATTGCAATACAATATTTGTAACAAAACATTTTGTTTATTTTAAGAATTGTCTCAAAATGGTAGAAACACTTTTGAATTTGTTGTTTAAAAAATGTATATTTATCTAGTGTTTATATATACTTACATGATATATTGTTAAAAAGTTGATGACAGTATAATAACATACTTTAATAATTTGCATAGAGATTTTAGCCTTGATTTTCAATTAAATATAAATTCCAACAGTAAATTTATGCACTTGTCGATATCTGTTTGAAAATCCACTAAATCATCTTGATGAATATTTATTTATACTTAGACATTGTTAGGCAAAATTTCTGACATTATTCCAATTCAAATGTAAAACTTTTGTTAATTTTTAGCATTTGTTGAAGTTTATCTTGTAAGTGCAATGTGATGCAAATAAACCTAAATTAGATAAAATATTATTAATTAATTAATTTAAAGCAAAACATCATTATTTACAATTACAATCTATCTAAACAATAACACTGTTCATTTGTAGAGTGTTTAAATTGGGTAAAAATATTAACAATACCTTGTATTTGCTTTGTAGAAAACTAAGTTACAATCCAGTGTTTACAAATGTCCATTTATGTAGTAAATAAGATGATGAACAGTATTAATGATAATTGTATCACCTTATTCTGATTTAAATGCACAATTCAAACTTTTGTATTTAATAATCTATATCTAATAATGTAGTGGATCTAAAAATACACTAAAGACAATATATTATTGTAATATTTTATACAACAATAACTCTGTTTGTATATAGAGTGATTAAATGGTTTTAAAATTATAAAACTACCTTTGCATGTTGTCTATAACAATACAATTTTATCCAGTATTAACAATTATCCATTTAAGTGATATTTACACGGTTGAAAATATGTTGCAAAGTTCTTCAGTTTGTAGATGAATAATTTGTAGAGATTGTGCTAAATCTTTCTGCAGTTCCTTTGGGGCTTTATTAGTTTTAAATTACTATACAATCTTGTATAAATTATAACCAATCAACTAAATTTATAAGTGTATAACAGTTTATATATAATACAAGTACCTTATGCATTTTATCATCCGTATTGAAACTGCACATTTTACACAAAGGGTTTTGTATGAATAGCATTCAAATTTGTTTTGTAGACATCATGCAAAATCTTGTTGTACAAATAGAGCTCTCATAATCCATTTATTTGATGCAAAAGTTGCTGTAGATCTTCCTTGAGCAAGTACTCCATATAAGTCTTGACACCTTGACAGGAATTTTGGTTATGCTTCAATGTTTTGAATCCAAATCATAAACAAAGTGATTTGGAATATTGTAAATAGCACCACATGTGAAATTGTATATTGTTATTACCTTGTAGAACTTTTATAGTAGAGTGACCCTTTTTTCTGGGTTATAAACAATATTTGTGCATATGGTTTTGTGTAAGTGAATTCCAATCTAGAACAATAAAGTGTGCATGGTTATAACACGATTGCAAAGTATTTGATATTATAAATACATTGTGTATATATTCTGTAGTGTGTGAATACTTATTTAGTTGATACATTGTCGAAAAACAGTGTAAAAGGTTCCATACAAAGTCGAGTCTTTTGTGCATGTTGCATTGGCCGCTGACAATTCACATTTAATACATTGTTGCACTCGGAGATTATTTTTATCAATATCGCAGTGGAGATTCTAAACAAATCAAATAAATAAATATAAAAATATAAATATAAATATAAATACGTATATAAATATGATTAGGTGAAATTTAATACTTAGCCTAATTTTTTTCGTATGTGATGTTGGCGACAATGGCCAACTTCACATTGTATATATAGAGTATATGCGTTCGTGCGCTGACAATTGGGAACGACTTCCGCCCTTGTCATTCGCACAAAGATTGTCAAAAAATTTGCATAGTTCGCTCAGTCGTGTAGTGTTATAAGTGCTTGTGATTACCAATAAAAAGGTAAATATACTTACAACAATATACAAAGCTCTTTTGTTGCATTTATGATACAATTCTGTATTATTTTACGGAGTTTTGCGCAAAATGCTTGCGCAAATTATGGCCGGCCAAACCATCCTATATCCGAATAATAACAACGATCACGCTTCGACAGTAACAAATAAACAAAGTCTTAATGATTTGCATTAAATATACACATTCTTTTTACATTTTCTTTCGTATTTTTTCGAAATTTTCAACAAATTAATAAATTTTTAAGATGGCTGCCGCCGTACAGTAACGATCGACTATGTTCGAATTCAAAATGGAGACGATCGTTTGTTTATCATTCGAATTATTTGATTTTATGTACGATATAATTATTATATATTATCGTAGCATTATTATTAATACTTTTTTGATTTATTTAGGAATTTTGAAAACCGGAGTCCAAAGTTTGATAACCACTGGATATCGGCAATAGTTGTTGCATATAGATATGGAGCGTCAACAGAGTCATACCAAACGTAAATATATTTCGATTGTATTTTTATTTATTCGTTTGTTTTCACTATAATGATTTCTATGATTTTTTTAAATTTTATTCAGTTTTTGTAATTTTACATTTTATTTATTTTATAATTTTATTGTTTCTAATTATTCATTTAGAAATTTTAATGAAATTATAAGATCATTACAATTTATTTTATTAAAATTTTAAAATAATTGAGATGAATATTTTCCAGAAATTATTAAAATTATAGAAATTATTAAAATATAAATAATAAAAGAAATTTAGTAATCATATCAAATATTTTAAAGTTTGAAATTTATTTTAAGTTTTTTTTAAACTTTTTTTCTAAACTAATTGGTATGGTATTTAGCCTTAAGGCAAGTTACATGAACTTCCCGATATGTGTAATTAATTGACCTAATCAATACAAACTAAATTAAATTATGAGTGATTAAAAGTATTCCGAGTGGATTTATTACACAGAATATAAATAATAACAATAGTTATAAATATTATATACATGATGATTGACACGATGCTGTTGTTGTTAATTCCAGTCTTCCTTGCATAGAGTTTATGAATTTGTTCTTGATCTTCTTTAATTTTAGATAGCTCATTTACTTGAATTGACTTGATTGCAATTGGTTCGGATGATTTTGAAATATTGTAGTTTAAATTAAATCTTGGTAAAATTATAGCTTTTCCTTCTATTGAAGATTCCATATTATAGTAATTTTTATTGTCGATACTGAATTTGCATTGATGGGTTAGTTTCAAAATAAAATTTCCTTTAATAAATTTTGTTTCTTCTTGATGATTGCAAGACATATCAATTCTTGATACATGAACTTCCCGATATGTGTAAATAATCGACTTAATCAAAAAAAAAATGTGTAAATAATATACTTCATCAATCCTACTTTAAAAAAACGATAATAATTTTAGCAAAGTTTGACGAATTTTTAAAATTAAACTACTTGTTGTAAGGCCGTAATATTACAGTAAATTCTATAAGACCATGATGTATATCGCCAAAAAAAGTTCCATGAAAAAAGGCTTAAATTTTCAGCCTTTCAGCATCATTCCCAAATGATATCTTTCGAACAGTTTTTGATTTTTCAAAATCGGTTCGGTAGGATAAGCTTAAATGTGGACGAAAATTTAACACTCTTTTTCAACAGTTAATTACAAGAAAACGGCTCGGTAGATTTTCACCTAAAATTAATCAGCATCATTCCCAACTAATATCTTTCGAACAGTTTTTGATTTTTTAAAATCGGTTCGGTAGGATGAGCTTAAATGTGGACGAAAAGTTTAACACTTTTTTTTCGAATTACAAAGAAACGGCTTGGCAGATCGTTGCACAAAACTGACAAACGATAGTCCTCACCGAAATACATCAAATGGCTTTTAAATTTCTAAAATCGGTTCAGGCGTTTTTGAGAAAACGTCGATCAAAAGTCTAATTTTGACAAATGCCAAAAAGACCATACTGATTTTTGCAAACTTTGACGAATTTTTAAAGCTGAACCAGTTGTCGTAGCGCCGTAATATTTTAGTATGATCTAGAAGACTATGGTATCTATCGTCAAAAAAATAATCATAAAAATCGTCGAAATTTTTTTTTTAAAAACTTTATTACAAGAAAACGGCTCGGCCGATCTTTACCAAAAACTAATCAGCACGATTCCCAACCAATATCTATCGAACGGTTTTTGAATTTTCAGAATCGATTCAGAATTGCGGGCTAAAACGTGGACGAAAAATTTTTCACTTTTCTGCAATTTACAAAGAAACGACCCGGCCGATCGCCGCACAAAACTCAGAGACGATAGTCCTTATCGAGATACATCAAATGGCTTTTAAATTTTTGAAATCGGTCCAGCTGTTTTGGAGAAAACGTCGATTTACGGCAAAAAATCTGTTCACATACACACACACACACACACACACATACTTTTTCCAAATTTGGTCTCATTCGATTCAGAATGGCTTGAAACGTCGAGAAAACATAAAATTAGCGATTCGGATTTTTTGATGAAAACATAAACTTCTCCTTCGGGAATAATTGTAATAAATCTGCTTACGTAATACTTGAACGATCCCTGACTAATTGAAATAGAATTTCATGTTAATATAATACATATAAAATAACAACAACAACTATTTGTTTTACGACGAGATTCTTTATTTCAATTTAGGTGTTGTCTTCTCAAGTTTCAGAATTCTTACTTTCTCGATCATTTTTATATTTACAAACATGGCGACCACATGAAGTTCGTTCCGCCCTGGCGCGAATTTTCAAAATCGCTAACATTATTTTGTTTTTTCCTTTTCTTTATCATATTTTTTATCGAATAGCCTATACAACTTGCCTTAAGGCAAATCCAACTTACACCTAGTTATCATAATTTTTGAAAATAATTAATTTATCCATAATTTGCATAATCCATTGTTTTTAACTTTGATAGTTGCAATCCTGCAACGCCATGACGTTTATTTTAACTTGCACAAAAGTCGGTGTGTCTGTTCGTTTTCGTAATTTTCTTTCTTAAATTAATATACTAATTATTACGTTTATAATTATTACCTGAATAACTTATTATAATTATTCAGCTTTTATAATGGATATTAAAAATAATGTGAACATGGAGTTACGTCAAAAAACAAAAGTGCTTCAAGATAACTCAAATGTCGAAGACAAGATTGACAAATTGTTCGAAGAATTAGAAAATAAACCTGTTGAAACCACAGGTACAAAAAGCAAGACACCAGCTGCTAGTAAAAAACGCAAACAACCTCCCTCAGTCTTGAAAAAAACTGTAAAAAAACCTTCATTAGAACCAGTACCATCGACCAGTTACACTTTTAAAAAAACCATCATCAACAAATTATCAAAGGGTTCCTCCGCAAAAAAATTCTACTGCACATTCTGCCACAATTTCACAGAGTACTACACCATAAAGGAACCCAAAACGTGCCCCATATGTAAATACAAGACTCACAATGGTGATTCCGAAGATACAGATGATTCTACTTATTATCAGACTCTAAAAGACTTGCTCAAACGTAAACGAGAAAGTGCAAAAAATAAAGAAAACGCTTCAAGCAAGGAGAAGGAGGTTTCGGCTGATACAAATGGACATTATGGTAATTGTATAATTGTAAATTGTGAATACAATAGATCATTTAATTGCAATCATTCAATTTTAGCAGATACAAATGGACATTGTGATAATGGTAAAGAAAATTGTAATCAGTCCATTTGCTCGTGAACAATAAAATAAGACTGAAGTAAAGAAGATACAATTGAAATGAATTATTGAAAGCTATTTAAACATTTGCAATGTTTTACTTGTACTTATTGTTGTGATTGGTATAAGTATTTTATAGATTTAACAAATATTTTTATATAAGTCTCTATTTTTTAGGATAATTCTGTCATCCTGTTGAATAAGTGGTTAAGTCAATTTTCACTATTTTGCTAATAATATCTAAGTTCTATTACTCATGTAATATTGCATTTTTGAAATTAATGGCTTGAATTTTATATAAAGTGCTTTATTAACTTTTGTTCCTAACCAATAGTTTTTCAATTTAATAACTATTTTTAGAGAAATAGTTAATGCTGCGATTTAAAACATTTTTGCTGAATTTTGACTTAACAACTTATTCACTGGGATGGCATATTTATATATGCCTATTTTTGTCATGATTTTATATAACATAAATGATAATATAGGGTTGTTATGTCAATGCTATTTTATCCTTCTTTCTTGGTACTAAAACTTGTAAAAATGCTATGTATTTGCTGTTCAATCAGGTCTTTTACACATAAAACCATATGTTATAAATGTGCATCACAAAGATGCAGTTATCATGACATTCTTTCTTGATTTGTTTATATGTAATCTAATTGTACGGCAAATAGATAGCTATAATCCGATTTCTAATATTGAAAAATATTTTTTTTGAATGTTTTTTGTTATTCCTTTTTGTATTTTAAAGACTTTTGTATTTTTAGGATTATTGTGTAATTTTAAAATATTTCTATTTACCTTTAAAAGGAATATATTAAATATTCGGCACAACTTGCATTTAAATCCCAAGATAAAGCAAAGGATATTAAAAATCACTACCAAAAAAATATTTAAAAAACTATTTTTTAAATCGTTTTTTGTAAAAAATTTATTTATTTAAAACCTGATTTCTTTTCCTTTTCTTTACTTTTCTTACTAATATCTTTCGAACAGTTTTTGATTTTTTAAAATCGGTTCGGTAATGAGCTTAAATGTGGACGAAAAGTTTAACACTTTTTTTCAACAGTTAATTACAAGAAAACGGCTCGGTAGATTTTCACCTTAAAATAATCAGTACCATTCACAACTAATATTTTTCGAACAGTTTTTGATTTTTTAAAATCGGTTCGGTAGGATGAGCTTAAATGAGGACGAAAATTTAACACTTTTTTCAACAGTTAATTACAAGAAAACGGCTCGGTAGATTTTCACCTAAAATTAATCAGTACCATTCCCAACTAATATCTTTCGAACAGTTTTTGATTTTTTAAAATCGGTTCGGTAGGATGAGTTTAAATGTGGACGAAAATTTAACACTATTTTTTAAATTGCAAAGAAACGGCTTGGCAGATCGTCGCACAAAACTGACAAACGATAGTCCTCATCGAGATACATCAAATGGCTTTTAAATTTTTGAAATCGGTCCAGCCGTTCTGGAGAAAACGTCGATTTACGGCAAAAAATCTGTTCACACACACACACACACACACACATACTTTTTCCAAATTTGGTCTCATTCGATTCAGAATGGCTCGAAACGTCGAGAAAACATAAAATTAGCGAATCGGATTTTTTGATGAAAACATAAACTTCTCCTTCGGGAAGTTAACTAGTGGGGCGCATGGCATCGTGCCTTAAGGCAAATTGCTGGAACTTCCCGTACCAAAAATTATTATTATTTTAAAAACGATTAACATTTTCGACAAAATTTTACTTCGAAAAAATAGATTTTTGAGAAACTATAAATTTGACTAAAAATTACTTTTTTTTGAAAAACAACTTTTTGAAAAAAAAAGTTTTCTTTATTTTGACATATTTTGGAAATTCTGAACTTTTTTTTAAAGCAATCGTACTGCTTTAACTGCATAGAGACGAAATGTCAAAGCGCGTAAGCGCCGCGTCGCCGTCTAACGGATAAACATTGGTACGGAACCCATAGGCATATAAACAAAATTTATACTTATTGTTAAAATCTCTATAAAATATCTGATAATTTGATGTTCACATGCCATTTTTGACCGCCAAATGGCATTTTTTTTACTTTTTTCATTAGATCTTCGAAACCGCTAGACCTGCCTTCATGAAAATTTGATCAATTCTTCATCTTCAAATACAAATCATCAATAAAAATAAAATGTTTTATGAATTATTCAAATCGGACGCTCCGTTCTCTTAAAAACTGAGTTACCGTTTTTGGCACGTTTTGCCCCGTATCTTCGGAACGGCTAGACCTGCCTCCGCCAAAAACTAATCAGCACGTCTCCTTATCAATACGAATCGAATGTTTGAATTATTCAAATCGGTTGATCCGTGTTCCCAAAATCGTCGACGAAAATTTGTATCCGCACACACACATACACACATACACACGCACACACACACATACATCTATTTTTTATAAGGTATGCCAAAATATTCAGAAACCTTTGAAACGTAAAGATATATAAAAATTTTCATTTACGATTTTTTGCGATTACTATAACTTGCCCTACGGGAAGTTAAAAATGATGATTTTGTGAGAGTTTACAAAATATTACGTTTTGTTATATGTATTCAAAATTCATACAAAATTTCCATCTGATTTTACATCATTGCATAAAATTTATATTGAGAGCTTTCATGAATTGAATGATCCAGTGGCGTAACTAGATCCTCCGGGGACCGTGGCAAAGTCTTCCGATGGGGCCCTATCGTGGTACTCAATTTTTAATTTATCTAATTTTGTTTAATAAGCGGTAATAGTCATTTACACGCTGTTTTACTATTGGCTAAAACAATTTTTAATGAATTTATTCACAATTAGCAAGCCAACTTCGACTAATTTATATTTTATGGCTTTAAATTATGAAATTATACAAAAGGCAGAAAAGTCAAGTATTGATCTAGATGTATAATTATAATTTAGTTGTAATATTATAAAAATACCAAAAAATACATAAAACCTAATATTTCTTGAAAATCAAACATTAAATATTAGTGAATATATTCAACGTTAGAATAAACGGAAATTAAAAAACGTATTTTTTTAATAAAAATTTAAAACAAATACCATTTTCTTAAATTTAATTATTACATAATCTTCCATTAACAATTTCTTCTTTTAATTTTATTGATTAAGTAGTGACGTTCAATCTTTATAAAAATTTATGATTTAACTATAGTTAACTATAGTTGGTATTGGTATTTTGCCTTGCGGAAAGTTACATGAACTTCACGGTATGTATAAATAATCGACTTAATCAATAAAATATAAATTAATTTATGAGTAATTAAAAGTATTCCGAGTATTCTCTAAAAGCTTATAAATTTCTGAAAAAGATTCAGGGGTTTTTGAGAAAACGTCGATCAAAAGTCTAATTTTGACAAATGCCAAAAGAACGATACTAATTTTTGAAAACTTTGAAGAATTTTTAAAACTAAACGACTTGTCGTAGGTCCGTAATATTTTTAGTATGATCTACAAGACTATAATTACGACTGTCAAAAAAAATCATAAAAATCGTCGTATTCTTTTTCTTTTTGAACTTTATTACAAGTAAACGGCCCGGCCGGTCTTTACCAAAAACTAATCAGCACGATTCCCAACCAATATCTTTCGAACGGTTTTTGAATTTTCAAAATCGATTCAGGATTGCGGGCTAGAACGTGGACGGAATTTTTTTCATTTTTCTGCGATTTACAAAGAAACGGCCCGGCCGATCGTCGCTCAAAACTTAGAAACGCTAGCCCTCATCGAGATACATCGAATGGCTTTTAAATTATTGAAATCGGTCCAGACGTTTTTGCGAAAACGTTGATTTACGGCAAAAAATCTGTTCACACATGCCCACACATATACATACATACTTTTCACAAATTTGGTCTCATTCGATTCAGAATGGCCCAACGAGCGTAAGAAATATCTAAAGCAAACCAATGATTTATAAAAAATTAAATAACTTGGACGTAGTAATCGAGCGGTATTGAACTTCAACTTGTAAGCTAATGCTTTAAAAGAATTTATTTCTGCTGCAAAATATTTTGAAAAGATTTTAAAACTTTGTATGTGCTTCACGAATACAACGAAATTCAAAATTAAAACTAAAAAAAATACGTAAAAACTTTAGGACAGAAACGTCTATCAGACCTGGCACTATTGTTCCCAGGGACAGAAACTTTAGAATCTAAAGATCACTTAATAATTCAGTTTTTCGAATAAGATGAGAATATTTTTATCTGGATCATTTATGAAAAGCTCGGAAAATTATAGAAAATTAGATAGAAAAATAATTAGAATGATAAATAACTATTCTTCTAATATTATGTATTTTTAACTCTCCGTAGGGCAAGTTATAGTAATCGCAAAAAAATCGCAAATATATTGTGATAAAAAATTTCTTCTTAAGGGGGCCCCCAAACAAATTTTGATACGAGGCCCCGCGAAGGCACGCTACTAATGTTGAGAAAAGAGTTTTTCACGTGTTCGTTTTTTATCTTAAAAGTTGATAAAGTATAAATTATTATATATACAATAATAAATTCATTAATTCATTCTTGATATATTATATAAACTAAAGATTTTCCGATGCAGATCCATCGCATAAAAGATAAAACACAATACTTTCGCTGTGCGGCAGCGACTCCTTTGGTTTTAACTAACTAAATATTCGGCCGAATGTAAGTTCGATGCAAGCCTAGTTGAATAATTAGGCTAGGAATTAATTAACTCCGACTTTGAATTTAAAAAATATTAAATGTAAGTTTTAAATAAAATAAAAAATTTGTACAGTGTAAAAAGGTATTTCCGAGTCTCGGTTTCCTGGGCCGGGGCCCCCTTAGGTCGGGGGCCCATGGCATTTTGCCACCCACGCCACCCTATAGTTACGCCACTGTGTATTATTATATCCGTTTAATAACAGTTATTTGAATAGTCTCCTTTTAGTTGTCTTATTTTTCTAGTTTTCAATCACCAATCGATGTTCTGCTAATAAAACGAGTTTTAACTAGGAGAAAGTGGCATTTTGTCTGAAGGCAAGTTGCATGTTCACGATATGTGTAAATAATCGTCATAACATTAATTTCAAACTTTAATGATTTTTTAAGATATTGGTTAAAACCATGAGCTATATATATATATATATATTAATGAAATCCTCAAAAAACTAACAATTGATTACGAAAAAACGACCCCGCCGATCTTTACGAGAAACTAATGATATTTTCAATTTTTTAAAATCGTCTCTATGGGAAGGAAATAAAATAAAGAAGCAAAAATTATTAAGCTTTTTTTAAGAGTTTGATTGACATTCATTTAGTGCTGTTTATATAAATGTTTTATTCACATTTTTGTGATTATAAAAACTTATTTTTAAAACACATGCTTATTTACATATAACATTGTTAACCATTTCATTATGATGCTTGTCATATAGCTCTTGTGTTATCATACTAAAAGTATGTCGGCACTGGTTCCTCTTCTAAGTAGATAATTTTTTTCAATATAACTTTTCTCCACTAAATCTATAAATCAAATAAAAAGTACAGTTATACTTTAGAAATTGAATCTAATACTAAATATTAATTGTTATTTGAAGAAAAAAAAACTAAACAGATACTGAAATTAATGTTTTACCTATATGAATTTCTTTAAACCTATAAAAATGTAATTCTTATTTAAACCATTTTTGGTCGATTTGAAGAAGTTTTTTTTTAGTATGATTTAATTCAATAATTATTGATAAATTGCTCACCTGACAAGCATTTGAAACTAAACAATGAAATTCCATAGACCTGGATTTTGTTGAATCGGCGAACAGACATCAAAAGAACTTAACAAAAACAATACATTTAATAAAATAGATTTATTTTTATTAACTATTACATATATACAGTTTGATATCAAAATACTTAAAACTAATCAAAACCTAATCTTTCAAAAAGACCTTTAAAACCATTGCTTTGCACCTTTTATATGCTGTTTAGTAAAAATTTCTAAGACTCAACTCAAGTTACATTTTAAAATTCTTAGCTGTATGTAAATTTTCTATACACTATTTTAACTATATATACATTTTTCGTAAAACGAGCCTTTGCGTTAAGAAAAAAATTAAATCTACAATAACAAGCAATACTAATTTAATATTATATTATTAACCTATAATAAACATTAAATAATTATTTTTAGAAATTTAAAATCAATGGAATGTATTAGATCAACAATTCATTTTTTGTTTCTAATTATTCCAATCTAAGAAGAAATTCATGAAATTACTTATAATTATTTCTCATTTAAATGTTGATTCTTCTATACTAATTAAACATCTAATTCAGCCTTTTAAGTAATAATATGGCATTAAAACAGGTAATTATTAATCTTGAAAATATTGTCAGTATTATTACTCATTTCATATATGATATGATATGTTTTTTCTTAAATATAAGGATATATCCTTATATTTAAGAAAAAACATATCACCTGCATTCACTAGTATCTGATTTGGTGTTATTACATATTTTTGCAGTTTTCTTTTGAGCACTTGCATTTCCTGTAACATTTCCTGTTGTTTCTTCGACAACCACACAATCTAGTTTGACATTCACCTTTACAGTTACATTGGATTTCATCATTTTTGTTACGTTTAACACCTGCTGACACTCGCTTATGCCTTGGCAGTTTCTGTATATGAGCAAAAAAAGGAATAATTGACCAAAAGGAAAGTTTTTCAAAAAAAACTTATAAACATGATTATATAATATCAAGTTGGCAACTAAATTAAGTGCGGAAGAAAATCAACATTTTTTTTATGAAACTAAATAACTTTATTCTGAAATGCATTGTCTATTTTTATCACTGATTTTTGTCATCTTTTAAGCTACTTCAAGCAAGCATAATCCCACTTCTAAAAACTTCTGGTTATTATTAACAAAAACTGAATCAAGAATAATCATTGAATTGTTTAGCATTAAAGGAGTTTTGTAAAGATCAAAACCAAAAGTAATAAAAAAAGGCAAGGTCAGCATTATATGGTCTAGTAATTTTTGTTGAGTAGCCAAAAATATGTGATGCCAATAATGGAATAAATCACCATTTCGTTTTGTGAATTTAGATCACTTTTGTAATCAATTTTTTATTCAGACAAGTTGGACGACCAGAGCGTTTTCATATTTGAGTGAAAAATCACCAGAACAAAATTTATCAAACCAATTTTTACACTGCCGTTTTTTTTGTCTGCTATCCAATAACAAAAAGTTTTTATATTTCAACTACGTGAGCAAACCTAAAAAATCAATTGATACCATCGGAGAGAGAAAACCACTGCCAACTAATTTGCTAATATATTAGAGAGTAATTGAAAATATTGATATTTATGTATATCTCATGCTTTAATTTTAATTTAATTTGGAGAAACAAGATGCACAAAGCTTTAGCCGAATCTGCATAAACCTCATCATCACTTTCTGATGAATTCATTGGCTCGAAATCCAGCTTAAGATGATCTGGATCTTTTTTTCATTTTCTTAGCCTTTTTTTCAGGTGTTCTACAATTCTTAATATCATTTCTGTTTCCATATGTCATTAATTCAGCCAATTCATGTCTATGTTGCTCACGTAGCTTATCCATTTCCTGTTGATATTGAGCAACTTTCGCCACTGCTTCTGTTAGCTGATTCTCCAGTTCAGTACAGCGCTCTAAGCAGATACAATGAAAATTATTTTAACTTTCCCATACTAACATTGTATCTTTTCACATATTTACATATTTTTGTTGCTATAAAAATATCAGATTAATATATTTGATTGTAATAATACCTTTATGGGCATCAACTGAACGCCTTGGGTCAGCAATCATATCAAATAAGTCTTTTGGAGCATATTTAGGTTCAGGTATTGGCATATTCACTTTTTGTGCAACTTGTGCCACTAATGTTCGCTTCCAAGCCAATTCCTTATTTAATTGTTGGAGCCCTGTTGTTAAACACGGCTCTAAATACCGGATTAATAAAGTGCTGAAACGAAAAAATCACGGTACCAACATTCAAAAAATCGGAAATTCTTCTGAGCAGGCATACCAACAGCAGAGCATTCATATATGTCAAAACATTTGTCGCAACTGTCGAAACTTAACCTCAATTTCTTATTTTGATGTTTAGTAATAATTTTTCATTTAGTCAGAAATTTGTTGCAATATTTGATTTTTGTTATGTTATGGTAGATTTCTTCGAAACTTTGGTCATGTCAAGATCAGAACAAGTGTCGTCACAAGACTTATTCAATGTTTGTTTTGTGGTTTAATATGAATTGAAAAACACTGGTAAACGTGCACTATTTTGTATGCATAAATTTGCTTGATCACAAAAATGTATAATTATGTAAGCCAAATACTGCTACATTTACAATCTTCGTATTTATTATATCAAGACTACGTGTATGATGCAATACCAAAATTAAATTTTTACCATTTCTTATATCTGTTCCATACTAGTGTGCAATATAATTGTTGAAAACTTCAAATATTGTTGACTACAAATGATTGAATTTTAGAACACAATCTTTATTATCAGAATAAGTCCATTATTCAAATCCAGGACTGTTCCAGTTTTTAATATGAACTAACTTGAATAACTGAAAACTTTTAGATCACATAATTTTGCTACTCAAACAAAGCTATTTTAAAAAAAAAGAAAGCATAATTGTGGTAATATTTTTTATTGAATGTGAATTAAATATATACAGTTATTTACAATAAATAGTTTATGAGTTAAAATCTGTTTACACAATGTTAATATTAATGAGTAAAGCATGGCGTGAAAGAAAATTAGAAAACAAATTGTACCACATACCAGTATAACACACAACCACATACAAGTCAAATACAATTCTTCATGATTAATAACTTATTATTAGTAATGTTATAATAAATAAATCAAATATTCACAATTTAAAACGTATCACTATAAAATGTAATAATAAATAAATCATATTTACAATTAAAAATGGCTTAAAAACCTATTACCATAATGTAATAATAAATAAAAAATATATCGACAATTCAAAACATATCACCATAATGTAACAATGAATATCATATTTACAATTTAAAACCTTTTACCGTAAAGTAACAATAAATAAATTATATTGACAATTCAAAACCTATTACCTAATATCATATCATATTTACCATTTAAAACCTATTACCGTAAAGTAACAATAAGTAAATCATATTGACAATTCAAAACCTATTACCATAATATGAAAAGAAATATCATGTTTACAATTTAAAACCTATTACCGTAAAGTAACAATAAATAAATCATATTGACAATTCAAAACCTATTACCATAATATGAAAATAAATATGTATGATTATAATTTAAAATTTATCTCCGCAATATAGCTATTAATAAATGTTATTCACATTAGAAATTTGAAAGATAGAATTGAAATGATAATATAAACAAATGAAACCTAATACCATAAATTGTGAGAGAACTTTGTTACATCATTAGATACACAAAACGCACACAAAACGTTCATTTCAACAATAGTGAATTATTACACAAACACGCCACTCAGGTTGATTAAATAGCAAAGCAACATAAATTATATAGGATTACAGGTCCAATCCAACTCCAAATAAATCATAATATAGTTATAATTAGTCACAGAGTTCTACATTTAATATTAGCAAAAAAAAACATGTTTCATATGTTTATTGCTTTTGAATATAGTAATGCCAATATATGAATGTTCATTTTCTCATTGTAAAAAAAATAATGATCGTGAATATGAATTTGTGAACATTTTCATTTATATTTACATGCAACATCAACTTGAAAAAAAATAACAGTTAAAAACATGCAATGATATTATAAGTTGAATATTCATTATACTTGGAACAATAGTTTCCAATATCCAACACCCATTTCCAATCCGTTCCTTTTGGATTAATTCTGTTTATGACTAATGTATATATTATTTTTTCTGTTACTTTTGAGATATCACAGATATTGTTGAATTAAGACTGAACTGATGATATTTTTCAATATCCATCTATATGTTTCAATTCTATTTATGTCATATGCCAATAGTTGTAATCATAAATATTGTGTATTTTATGGTTCACAATACAACTGCTTTCAAATATAATTATCACAATTTTTATTATCGATTATTTAGTAATCAATTTTTTGTAATATGCTCTAGTACTATTATTACAGGTTCTTCACAAATTTTAGTGTGGCTATTTTGATCTATTATTGTTAATGGAGGTATGTATTATGATGTGCTGTGTATTATTAGGTCTTTTATTTTTGCCATTTCGATCTAATATTATGAATGTATGTATGTATTATGATGTGCTGTGTATTATTAGAAGCTCTTTTATTTTTGCCGTTTTGATCTAATATTATGAATGTATGTATGTATAATGATGTGCGGTGTATTATTAAAAGCTCTTTTATTTTTGCCATTCTGATCTATTATTGTTAACGCAAATATGTATTATGATATGCTGTGTACTACTAGAAGCTCTTTTATTTTAGCTATCCATGCTTCATGATTGTTTATACTCATAATCTTCCTTATTCGTTTTAATGCTTTGCAAGTCATTATATACTACAGACTACAGTATTTCTTTAAAATAATTTTACTTATATATCTCTTAAACAAGTTCTTGTTAATTAATATTCATTTTAGCATTACAAATTCAAAAGTTAGAGCTTGTGTCACAAAAATAAAATATGTGAAAATCAGCTAATATTAAATGAGATTCAATAATCAAATATATTACAAACACATGAGTCTGTTAGCAAAAAAAGAAGTTGTAAATGAACTTGGAAGCATCTATTTAATAACTAAAGAGCATTAGTGAGAGTAAGAATTAAAATTAAAATAATGAAGCCGATAATGAGACTATGTTTATGCATATGCCAGTATTTCAAAATGATATTAAATATTTATACCAGTTAAAATTCACGGTACGCATTTCCGTTTTTTTTTTTTTTGGATGCCCTTGAAATTTTCCCTTTTTTTCTTTTTATAATTTTGTTCTCATCTTTAATTTTGTATACAGACTTATCTATTACATATCGAGTAATATCTCTCTGCTCAATTTTATTTTTCTGTGATTGAAAATCTATATAAAAAAACCAAATAATAGAAAAGTGCCATGACAAAGTTTATAATCGAAAATGAACAAACCATTAAAAGAAGAAAATGTCATTTCTTCATGCTCGATATGGATGGTGTGATCAACCTCGATATGTTGTTGTAAGCCATTGTATCTGCAAAACACCCTTTGACAGTTCTCAAGGGGGCACAAGATCCTAGATTTCCTTCAATTGTTTACTGTAAAACAGTACAAACAGGTTTTACTAGTAATATCCATAAGAAATGAAATAATAATGTAGATTATGTAAACATAATTGAACATTATAATAGTGAATAAGCAAAGCTATATACCCTAAACAATGAATGAAATTAAAAGAATAACCTAACCTAAGTGCAAATCAGTAAAAAGTGAATAAAACTAAGCTTATAACTAAAGTGATATACCCTAAAATGAGAAAGTTAAGTGATACCCTAAGATGCGAAAACACGTAATGAAATAAAACACGAATAAAGAATAAAAAAAACGAGATGAACGAGCGATATTGTCTAGGACGAGCACACAATAAGCACAATCGTAACAGCGAATCCAACATAAAAAAGTTGAAAGCACAGTGTAAAAGATTTGACAAATCTGTAATGTGTTACAGCTAACTTCAGCTTTCTCAGCACTTTATTAATCCGGTGTTTAGAAACCCTATGTTGTTAAAGCTGCCTGCTGAGATAAATGGTTATCTTGTTGTTCCTGTACATCAAGGTCAGTAATGCTTTCAGATGATTCTAAGTGAACATCTTCTTGAAAACCACTGCTTTCACAGGACACTTCTGATACAGGTCTTTTTTCAATATCATGGTCCAAAATATAAGTAAAAACTTTTTTTAGTGTTTTCTAAAAATGGATTTAAGACTGTCTCATTTTAATAAACATGTTATTCTATACTTTTATATTTCAAAAAACACTCTCAAACTTATCATTAGAAGCATTGTTTTTTGAACTGTCAGTGATATAAAATATGAAAACAAACCTGCACTTCATCTATGCTTTCTTTAATTGTATGTAAACTAATATTACATGAGTTTTCACTTGTGCTTAACTCTCCCTTAGTTTCATCAAAAATTGCTCGCCTCTCAGTCAATTTATGAGTCATTCGTTCATTTGATGCTTCATTTAATATTACTTTCTCATTCAAGCATGGAATCTCCATTACTGATGAATCTAATGCTTTCAATAAATTATTATCCTTTATCTGAAATTAATATAATAATGTATATAATGTGTATAATACATACACATAAATAAATAATAATCTTTTAGAATTTTTTCAAGTTTCTTAATTTTTCTTAATGATATATAATATATATATACATATATATATATATATATATATATATATATATATATATATATATTTCAAAGTAACTAGCAGCCCATTCGTCGATATAAAAAAGGTATAAAGTATAAAAACTTTTATTTATACGTTTCGACACAAGATGCGTGTCATCATTCAGCAACTACAACAATTTGAGAATTTTATTAACTAATATGAACAACAATATAGATTATTATAGCATAGAGAAACATTATACACACCACAGGACAAAAACACTCAACAAAAATTTATTTTTAAAAAATTAAACTTAATAACATATTAGAGAAAAACATTTTTTTAGAAAAAATTATGTATAACTAAAAGATTTGAAAACTAATAATATTAGTTATAAATAAATAATTGGCAAAATAAAAATTTAATATTTTAAATATTAAATTTTCGAAAAAAATATTATAGAAAATTTGAAAAGATCAAAATTATTTGGGCTTAAATTTGGATTTGTACTTTTTTGCACAAATTTGCAAAAAACGATTTCGTTGCAACAAGGGACTAATTTTTTTCTGCAAATTTTGGAAAATAATTTGCAAAAAAATATTAGCCCTTAAAGGTCAGGTCAAAAAGCAAAAGTATAAAAAATAAATTACAAAAATTTTGTAAAATGTTTAAAACAATTATATTTTTGCTTGTATACATATTTTATTATTAAAAAATATATATTTGTAATTATTTGAATATAAATATTAAATTAGTGTTTAATACTTTATATTTATAATTATTTAAATATAAATATTTAATACTATATAAACTAATTAATTTTTTAAGTGTTCAATGACGTCACAAAAATAAATTTATCCACATATAATTTGTATATTTGTAAATTTGTATTATATAATTTATCCTTTTTTATTGTAAATATTATACATACATATATATAAATAAATCAAAAAACGACTGTACATAGATATTAATTTTTATTATTCTATTAATATTATTCTATTGAAAAAAACTAAATAATAAACAAATAAATAATTACGATATTAAATTTATTATTGTATAATTATAACACGAACGAATTTATTTATAAACAAAAAATTGTATTAAAAAGTTTCCAAAAAAAAAAAACAAACAAAAATGAATTGAATTTGAATGAATAAAATTGAATTCGAAGGAGTTTATATGAAAAAATTAAATGATTTGTTTTATTTAAATTATAGATATATATTTATGTGATTTTTTTTTCAGGATAGAGTTAAAAATTTAATTATTGAATATAATTTTTTTTATATATTTTTTGCAAGTTCCAATTTTCCAACAAACAATTTATGTTAAATTGGATTATATAGTTGCATTTTTAAAGAGCTCATCAGGACATCAAGTGGAATATTTATGATTTATTTTGTAAAATTAATATAAAATGCAACTTGCCAATAGGCAATGTGGTTAAATATTTAATTGAATATATAAAATTAAAAAAAAATAAAATGCAAATACATTTTGTCAAAAAAAAGTATCAATTTTTCAACAAACATTAAATTTGTCATGTTTAAAGAGCTCATCAGGACATCAAGTAGAATATTTATAATGTATTTTTGAAAATGAATATATAAAGCAACTTGCCAATAGTCCTCATATAAAATATATTCAAACAATTTCTTCAGGGCAAAATATTTGGAATAAGAAAACAAATTATTACCAGTTTCATTTTAATGAGCTCATCAGGACGCAAAGCATTTTATATTTAATTTAACTTTAAAACAGAAGTTTTAACAAAGTCACTTGCCAATAGTCCATATAAATGCAATTTATTGTTATGTATTTCCGTATTATTATTTTGGAGTTGTTTCTTGAAATTTGATTTTTTACCTTGTGAGCAAAAGTGCTTGCCAGTAGAGTCCCTTTTTTTGTAATAATAATGATTTGAATGCAATATTTTATTAATTTATTACTCCAAATGACTTTCAAATTGTTCGTCAGTAGAGTCTCTTTTTGTCATTTTTGTCCTCAACTAAAGTACTCAATTACCGAGTAACATAGATAGTTATTTCTCTAATATTATGGCGTAATGAAATTCCGATTACAGTAGGAATAAATTAAAATAAATTAAGATATTCGTAAAAATGGAGCGACATTTTTAAAACATTTGTTTGTCATGTCTCTTTTTTTCCTATTCACTTTGGATAAAACAAATAACAAACAGACATGTTGTTTCTTGTTACAGATATCATGGCCGATGGATGGCCATGAAAGGCACAAACTGGTAATGAATAGAAAAGAATTAATTATACGTTGCAGAAGGATAGCGTAATTGTTAAAAAATAATAGTTATACACTAGTCCAACAATTACTCAACTACTTAAGCAAAATTATTTATTTCAATTTTTTACGAGCTCTGCAGGATAGAGAAATTGCTCTACAAGTTATAAACATGAATGAACTACAGAAACATGTTTGAAATATTATAGAAACCTTTATAAACATATTTATATAAGGAAATAAACGTTTAACATACTGTGAAAAAAAGGATTTGTATAGAATCTTGAATTTCCAATGAACATAAAACACGTTGGAGAATAAGCATTATAAAATATATATCACCATAATAAATTTAGCTTACACTAAATATGGCGAAAAAAGATTTATTTAATTAATATAAACTTACATTCAAATCAACATTTTGCAACTAAAAGTGACATTACTGATGAACAACCTGGAAGTAAATCATTTCAATTGATTGAAAAGGGACTCTACTGTTAGAAGTCGATTTTTTAAATAGTAACTAGTGGTGTATGGCATCGTGCCTTAAGGCAAATTGCTGGAACTTCCCTTACCGTAACGAAATGTTCGAGGAATATTAAATCTTTTCAAATAGATTAATATAAATACTGTAACATTTTTTAATATTTCTAAGAACTATATAAACTGAATTGCAGAGTTAAAATTATTTATTTAAAGTATATAAATGAGCTTTAGTATTTTAGCAATAATTAAAAATAAAACTGAATTATTTTCGATATACAAAAAAATTAAAAAAATATTTTTTTCTCCTCAAAAGCAATTGTTTTTTGGATCATTCAAATCGGATGCTCCGTTTTCTCAAAACCTCGATTTCTATTTTCTGCACTCTTTGCTCCGTATCTCCGTAACAGCCAGACCTGCCTTTGCCAAAAACTAATCAGCACATCTCCTTATCAATAGCTTTAGAACTTGGTTTAGAATTGATAGGGAGGCCTTAAGGCAAGTTGCTTGAATGTTGCAATAATAGCAAATAATCGACTTAATAAAAAAAAAGAGAATTAGCTATTCTAATTGAAAATGTTTCCTTAAGGTATAAATAACTAAAATTAGACAATTAGAACTTATTATTAGCCCAAGCAAACTTTAGTGAATTTTTACAATTTTAATGCTTATTATAGGCCTATAATATTTTAATAAGCTAGCTTGAACTATGAAATCTATTGTCGTATATTTTGCAGTTTTCTGCTAATTATAAAAAAAAAAACGTCTTTGCCGATCGTTGCTCAAAACTTTTCAACTCAAGTCCTCATCGAAATTGCATCGAATGATTTAAATTTTTGAAATAAGCGTCACTGTTTTTGCAAAAACGTCGGCGAAAACTCAAATTTTGTCATCGATACATATTTTTGAAGTAAAACTTTATTAGGCGCGACTAGGATGTAAATCCGTACAAATGCAACGGAAGTGCGTTACGGCTGATAAGAGTCGTTAAGGTAAGAGTCGAGTGCCAGTGATTCGTCATTCGCTCTCGATGATATCACTTTTATACGGGTCGATTGTGATTAGTCGTCGTGTATGTGAATAGAGATCTGTCGTTGCATGCGTAACGACATCAACGTTGTATGCGTACCGATATCAACAACGAAATCGGCATAGATAAATAAACATTTCATAGTTACATCGTAGTACAAATCTTGATTTAATGAAAAATGCCTGAATCAGAAGAATACTTTACCCTGTTCCTTGAAAATAATAAAACAAATTAAACAATTTGGGCCGTGTACTAAACGTAAGTTTATTCATTTGAAATTATTTTTATATTATTCGTAGTTTTTATAAATCTTTAGAGTTATTGAATTGGAAAATATTTTTTAGACAAGACAGATATTACAGCTGTTCAAAGAATGAAACTGTATCGCCAGCGAAAAAGTAAAAAAATACAATCAGTCACTGAATGTATGTTAATTTCAATAACATGAAGTTCTTGAAACACAAATATTATATGATGATGAGTGATATTGTGAAAGCAATATTTGTTTAGGCGTCGTTTAACATAATCCCCTGTGTGAACAAATATTATGGAATTTATTAATCAGCAATTACTTCATTTCTCTAATGAAGGTTCAAGTCCTAAATGCTAATTACAATGACAAACCGATTATATCGTATTTGAAGTATGACTTTAATTACATTATTGTTTTCAAATATTATACATATTTTTAATGCTATTATAAATATATAAATTATAATTTACCATTATTTATTATTATATATTATTGTTTTAAATAATTTCAAATAGATTATCTTCTTCTTTTATCGGTTTTCCTTAATGATCAAATTTTTCCTTAATATAAAACAAACAAAAAATTTCTTCATCTTTCTCACGAAACCATCTGGTGGCGAAACGGAGTTCGTCGGGTTTGCTAGTATATATATATATATATATATATATATATATATATATATATATATATATTACTATTCGTGCCCTATAAAATCTTATCAGGCCCAAAACACGCGAGGACAAAACCAGAGTCAACTACTAAAAACTAAACTGAACCCATTTTTATAGAAAATTGTCCGCAATTTCATTTTATAATCCATTTCACAAAATCCCTTTTCATAAAAACAATATTTTGTAGGGGAAACCGGATTAAAAATACTCCGATAATAGAAAAGGACTCTACTAACGATCAAACAAAACAGAACTAGTGGTGTATCGCATTGTTCCTTAAGGCAAAGTTAAATGTAAATGTAAATATAAATGTAAATATAAATATAAATATAAATTATAAATATAAGTTAAAATATAAATAAAAATATAAATATAAATATACTCCGTACCATAATGAAATATTCGAAAATAAAATTTAGTTAAAAATATTTCTTGAAAATTACAAAAATAAATTAAAAAATGTTTTTTTCTCAAAATTGTTTCGTCAAAACAAGCAGAAAGTTTTTTGAATCATTCCAATCGGACGCTTAGTTCTCTCAAAAACTGCAATTTTTTACACATTTTTGCACAATATCTCCAAAACAACTAGACCTGGCTTTACCAAAAACTAATAACCACTTCTCCCAATCATTACAAATTGAATGTTTTTTAGATCATTCAAATCCGATACTCCGTTCTCTCAAAAACTCGATTTGGATCTTCTGCACTCTTTGCTCCGTATATCTGTAACGGCTGGACTTGCTTTTGCCAAAAACTAATCAATACATCTCCCTATCAATAGGAATCGAAAGGTAAATGAATCATTCGAATCGGTTGATCGGTGCGCCCGAAAACGTCGACAGAAAAAATTGTATCCACATAAACTCACACATCCATTTTTTCTGAGGTATGTCAAAATGTTCAGAAACGTCTGAAACGTGAAGAAATGCAAAAAAAAAATATTCTTAATTTTCGGCCCATTACAATAACTTAAATTAAAAAGAACTATACTGAAGAGCAAATTAAATATCTCATTAATTTAAAAAAGATGAAACTTGTAATGAAACCAACAGAAATTCATCTTGAAATGTGAAATACGACTCTACTGACGAGCAAATTTATTATTGACCCAAGATATGAAAAAGGACTGTACTGACGAGCACACGAATTAGCAGCTGAGAACATGAAAAAAATTTACTAAAGACCTTTAGTAGTGACCTGAAATATAAAAAAGGACTCTACTGACAAGCAAATTAAATATCAGACTAAAGTATCAAAAAAGGACTCTACTGACGAGTAAATTGATTACCAGACTAGAAAATAAATAAAGGACTCTACTGACGAGCAAATTAAATATCAGATTAGACGATAAAGAAATGGCTCTACTGACAAACAAAATAGTAGCATAGGAAATGCAAATGAGACTTTATTTATATAGAGCAAAGTAGATTTCTAGTAGAGGTAGAATTCTAGGTAGAGTAGATTTCTAGGTAGAAATTTTCTACCTATATGAAAAAGAAAACTCTACCGATGAACAAAATTAACTTTAAAAAAAGAACTCTACTAACAACCAAATTAAATATAGACCTGAAAGACAAATAGATGATTTTACTATCGAGCAAATTAAATATAAACACAATAGACCAAAAGAGGATTCGATGAGCAAACTGAAAATTGACCTAAAGTAATAAATAGGACTCTACTGACGAGTAAACAAAACTGCAAGCTTGGGTATAAAATAAAGAAGAACTGATGAGCAAACTCAAATTTTGCAAAAAAAAATTAAAAATGACTTTATTCACAAATCATCGAAAACGTAAATGCAAAGCAAAATCTAAAAACGTCCGTTTTGCGCGCAAAAGACTATCACGGGGAAGGCATCGTAGATCAGGCTCCAGAAGTAGGCGAAGCAGGTCCCATAGCAGGTGCAGAAAATAAAATGGGCAAAATAGTAGAAAATGATTGTTTTGGATAAAAAAATGTTTACATACTGGTTTGCATATATATGTTTGTACTGTTTTATTAAATATTTGTTGTGTTTGAGTTTTGAACTTTGAAGTACAATCAATAGTCATAAAATAATTAATAATATATCGAATTTTTTTCCGATGAACATATATCAGTTGTGTTGAACAATTAATTTAAATTCGCTTGCCATGTTGCCCAAACCTAATGCATTATTTCCATTACACGTGTATTCCATTAGTTTTATTGTTATAAACGTTTTATTGTTAATTTCATATGTATAAATAATAGAATTATTAATACAATCGATAACAATTAATAACAAGATAAAAAAAGAAAAGGACTGTACTGACGAGCAAACTAGAACAAGACAAAAAGTCTTACAAAAAGGGCGTTCCTGAAAAGGACAAGAAGTTCTATGATTTTTACAAATTCACTAAAGGTTGGAATAAAGTATTAGGCGTTCTTGAGACGTACACAATATGTAATAATTTAAATAATTGCAGGTATAAGTTTGTTTAAAGATACCAATTTGGCCATCACAGGGTGCATTCGACTTGGACGCTTACGCGCTGTGAGCGCTCACGCTTATAAGCACGAATTTTTAGCGTTCGACTTGGCCGATAAGCGCTCAGAATCGATAACTGAAATCCGTTCGTTTTGGAAACTGTGAGCGTCAATAAGCATCAAAATGGCGGCAACTGGCGGTAACGGTAATTGTGTAAATTTTATTACTTTCTGGATCATTCAGCGGGATTATAAACAATTTAACAATTAATGAATAAATGAAATTTGGTTTGCTTATGCTTAATTCATATTAATATTAAAATTAAAATTTAAAATTATTTAAAATTAATTAAATTTAAAATTAATTAATATTAATATTAATATTAAAAAATAATTGTGTTATACAACTTGGCATTTTTGCGAGATTATAAAGAATTTAACAATTAATGAATAAATGAAATTTGGTTAGCTTATGCTTAATTAATAGTAATATTAAAATTTAAATTTAAAATTATTCAAAATTAATTGAATTTAAAATTAATTAATATCAATATTAATATTAAAAAATAATTGTGATCTACAGCTTGCCATTTTTGCGGAATTATAAAGAATTTGACAATTAATAAATAAATGAAATTTGGTTAGCTTATGCTTAATTAATAGTAATATTAAAATTGAAATTTAAAATTATTTAAAATTAATTAAATTTAAAATTAATTAATATTAATATTAATATTAAAAAATAATTGTGATCTACAGCTTGCCATTTTTGCGGAATTATAAAGAATTTGACAATTAATAAATGAATGAAATGACAGATAGTAAAAACAACTGACGCTCACGCTCACGCTGCCCTACCTCTGTGGCGTGAGCATATGTGAGCGCAAAATATGTGCTACGAGCATCCTACGATGGTGCTACGAGCGTACTTATGTGACACTCATAGCGCCAAGTCGAACGATGAAAGCGCGCTCACGGCGCGCTCACAGCGCGTAAGCGTCCAAGTCGAATGCACCCGAAATATGCCCCGAGAGAGCGATCTTACTTGATACTTTCAATAACATATCTATATATTATTATTGTTTAATAAAATAAATACATTAACACTAATCTATCACTATTGTATCACGACAAAAACACTAAAATATACAAACCAATTAAGTAAAATATTTTCGAAAACTAGCTTGTTAAAGTATGAAACGCATCCATGTTGATTTGCAAATAGATGGAACGAAACGATTTAATATTTAATAAGTAATAAATCATCAAAGCACCGAGATTTGCATATCAACAACAACATGACATTTATATGCATTGTAAGAATTTTGGTTTTAGCAAATTTACAGCAATCACCAAAAATTATCTACACAATCAACTAGTCAAGTTTTTTTCTGACAAGAGACGAACCACAGTCAATCAATTTTGACAAACAACAGGTGTTGCCACAGATGAGTGAAATGACTTATAATTCTTCTACGGTTATGTTTCAACTTCAAAGCGATAGAAAGCGAAACGTTTTTTGCAGTTTGACAGTTCTGGAATAAATAAAATGGTTTGGTTTGACGGTTTACCCTGGTTTACCAATTTATAAACCATTTATAAATGAACTTAAAAATATGATTACAAACATTATTTTAATTTTAACAAATTAGTTCTTTATTATCGAATATTATTTATAGATGTGATATATATGCCGCCGATTAATATTTTAATTAGATTTTATTCGATCAAAATATTCGAGGTAACAACTAAGATGAAATACTTAAATGTCGCTGAGAAAAATGATGCTGCGAAAAATATTGCTAATATATTATCCAAAGGCACATCAAGGAAGGTTTGCTAACATAATATATGCTCTCATTTAAACTCATTGTTAGGATGTATACGAACGTAACATATATTTTTCAAGACTTATTTTGATTTTCTTTTATATAATTATTTCAGCGTGAGGGACGTTCTGTTTACAATAAAATATATGAATTCAACTCAAATGTGCTTGGGCGTGATGTAACAATGATAATGACTTCTGTATCTGGACATTTATTGAATTGTGCATTTGACCAATCTGTTAAAGGGTGGCAAAGTTGTGATCCTGTGAAACTCTTTGATGCACCAGTTTATAAAGTTTGTCCAAAGGATTCTCTAAATATAAAAGTAGGGCTTAATTAAATTCTCAATGCTGATAATAATATTGTTGTATTATAATCAGTTGACATTGTAGTTTTAATCGTTTTTATTTTTTATTGTAGGCAACATTAGAAAGAGAAATAAGAGTATGCTCTGCTTTAATAATTTGGACTGATTGTGATCGAGAAGGAGAAAATATTGGATCAGAAATAGTTCAAGTAAAATATTTGAGTAAAAGAGTAGATAACAATTAACATACATTTATATATAGTTTTAGTTTTTGCTTAATTATTTCAAATTGCTAATGCAAAACTAATAAAATTATTTTTCAGTTTTAATTTTATATTGTTTGTTATAATGTATTATCAATTATATTTAAATTTTAGGTATGTAAGGCTGTTAAAAATAATATTAAGATATATAGAGCAAAATTTTCTGAAATAACTAGTACGTCCATAAATAGAGCTCTTCAGAATTTAACAGATATTGATCAGAATGTTTCAAATGCAGTAGATGTTCGTCAAGAATTAGATCTTCGAATAGGTAGTAATAATGCAATATACTGATTGATCTTCAAGAATGATGAATATAATAGTAGAAAATTATTGCAGGAGCTGCTTTTACAAGATTTCAGACTATGCAATTACAAAGAAATGTTTCAAGACATGTATCAAATCAGTTAATCAGTTATGGTTCTTGTCAGTTTCCGACATTAGGTTTTGTAGTTAAAAGGTTCAAGGAAAATGGGGATTTTATTCAAGAATTTTTCTGGAAATTAAAAGGTAAACACTTGCATTTATATAGATGCAAGAGCCTTAAATAAGATTTATCAATATTGATCATTGCTTATAAATAAATTAATGTAGGAATTGAAATTATTTGTGCAAAACTATTTTTGCAAGTGTTTATATATATATATATATATATATATATATATACTAGCATACCCAGCCTTGCATTGCAACGGCCCTTATTAAAATGCACCTGATTGAAATTTGAATCCATTTGACAACCACATTGAATAACCAAGTGATTTTTATAAATTTGTTATATCTTATTTGGTATTACTATAATATGTAGTATTACTATATTACTAATTTATGATTAGACACTCATCGATTTCAATGCATTTTTCAAAATTTGTGATTACTTACAAAACGCTTATAATATAAATTTCCGACTATAAATTGATATTCATACTATCCCTGAAACTAACATGGATAAAGTTCTGAGGAATTCGAGTCCAAATCTATGTGCCAAAAATCACACTTCAAAATTTAATATAATATGATATAATATTTAGTTTTCAATCATGATTTATATTAATTTTGCAAGTGTGTATATATATATATATATATATATATATATATATATATATTTCATAGTCAAAATGATTACTTTCAGTGATTCACACCATTAAAGATTTGTCTGTGGAATTTAAATGGAAAAGAAATCGCTTATTCGATGAAGCTACTTGCATTGATTTATATAACAATTGCACATCAAATCCTGAAGCAGAAGTACTTAAAACTGATGGGAAGAGAAAAACCAAATGGAGGCCTTTACCAATGGATACTGTAGTAAGTTAATACTAAAAATCATAGTATTTCTGTTGTTTAGAATGTTTTTATTTCATCAAATTTCTTTGACTTGATAATATTTTTTATATTTTTATAAAAATATATATTATTATATTTAAGGAATTTGAAAAATTATCTTCAAAAAAATTGAAGATAAACGCAAAAGAAGCAATGAAAATAGCTGAGAAACTATATACCAGAGGTTTTATTTCATATCCTAGAACTGAGACAAATATTTTTCCCAAAGACTTCAATTTAAGGTATTTGTTATTAGTTATACAATTTTAAATAACATTACTTTTTATTTAATTTTATTTAAAGACATTTATACTTGTTGAATCTGTTTTGAATAGACTAGTATAATAAAGAGTGTACTGAAATTTATTTATGCATTATTCTCGATATGCTGAATAAATGGCATTTTTTATTAATTTTAGTCAATATGTAGAAAATCAGTGTGATGATTCCCGTTGGGGTGAATTTGCAAGGAAAATTTTGAATAATGGTGGGCCTAATCCAAGACAGGGAAAGAAGTCTGACCAAGCCCATCCTCCTATTCATCCAGTTAAAGCTGCATCAGGTAACATTATAAATGAAGTTAATAAAATATCATCAATGTAATCTTCTGCTAATAATCTGTTTCACAATAAATTGCAAACTTGAAAGATTAGCACTTCTAGATTATTCTACAACTGATAATGAGACTATGTCTATAATTTTAGAAGATATATCATTTTCAAATTTGTAATTTATTTTTTTTTGTAGTTATTTAGGTTTTATTTATTACATATTTGCTTTACTTAATTTTATTTAATTGAAAATTGCGTTTTAAGGATTGACAGGAAATGAAAGTCGTGTGTATGAACTTATTGCTCGTCATTTTTTGGCTTGTGTTTCTGCTGATGCTGTTGGCCTTGAGACCAGTTGTGAAATTCAAGTAGATGGAGAGTTTTTTTCAGCTACCGGATTATGTATATTAGAAAAAAATTACTTAGAAGTTTATGTGTATGAAAAGTGGAATTCTACAGAGATACATAATTATGAGGTGAGTTTGGAGAGAAATTATTTGAGAATTGATATTCAGCAAGAATTCAATAAATCAATGCTCTGAAACTTTATTATTTTGAATTTTAAGGTAGGACAAAAGTTTACACCAACGAGTATTCATTTAGATCCTGGAGTTACCATACCTCCGCCACTATTAACAGAAGCCGAATTAATTGCACTGATGGATAAACATGGCATAGGTACCGATGCCACTCATGCAGAACATATTTCAACTGTGAAAGACAGACTTTATGTTGGAGAAGGAGAGGACAGGAGATTGGTACCCGGTATTCTTGGCATGGGATTAGTGGAAGGGTAATTTTGTTATTATCATGATATATATTTAGATATATATATATATATATATATATATATATATATATAGCTATGTATTGTGTATCTTTATATTTTAGTTACCAAAAGGCAGGTTTGGAAATGGCAAGACCGGATCGCCGCGCTGCTTTGGAGGCAGATTTAAAATTGATATGTGAAGGTCGCAAAGATCCCAATGAAGTGCTTCGTCTACAGGTAGTTAAGTTATTTTACAACAAGTACGATTACAAAATAGAATATATTTATTACTTATTTTCTTTCAATTATATGTGAATTTTTCTTATGCAGGTTGCTATTTACAAAGAAGCTTTCATTAAAATTGTTCAAAACTATAATGATTTAGAAAGAGCAGTTGTGGATCGATTTGAAGATCGCGGTTTAACTAGACGTGAACCTAAAGTTCCATATAGGCCTGAAGGAGCAGGCCCTCCGGCGAAATTAGAATTTAAACCTTTTCGGAGGGACGATGATGACGGTAAAACATTTTCGTAAATTATATATTACATATCGAGAAATTCATAATTTTTTATTTATCTCAATTTTAAACTAATATATCAAAAATATATTTCAATGGTATTATTTGTTTTTTGATGTACATTGTTTTTTTTTTTGTTTAGATGATAGTGGATTTGGCGGACATGGAGGTGGTGGCGGAGGCGGTAGCGATAACAGGCGTGGTGGTGGGTGTGTATAATTTATTATTTTGTTGTGATAATTTATCACAATTAGGGTCAGAAATTAACATACTTTTGTTTATTTTCTTTTTAGTGGTGGCTTCTCTAATTATTCAGAAACAAGAAATTCAACAAAAAGTAATACTTATTCAAGTTATCAATCTACATCAGGTGCATATTCCTCTGGTTCATCTTCACGAGTTACCAATGATAATAGAGGTAACAATTTGTTAATTAAGTTTTTGAGCATATGAAGTATAATAGTTTGTTCTCAATTATATTATTTGCAGATAATTCCTTTTTCCCAAATAAATCAGATGACAAAACTAGATCACATGGTGGTGAAACTGACTTTAATGTAAATGATGATTTTGATTGTATGATTACAGGTAAAATTATTATTAATTTTCTTGAAATATTATTAATAACTTCTACAAGTATCATACTATTTTTTATATTATTTTCCTGTGTATTACTTTCCTGTTTTTTTTTTTCAATTTTTAATTCTAAAATTTAAAATTTACTAGATTTTTTTTTTCAGATATGGATTGGGAGGATAACTTTAATGAAAATGGTATTGTTGACAGCAGCATACAACAGAACGATAATAGCAACTCAAATTACAGCAGCACTAAATTTACTCGTAATTATAAAAGTCTAAGGGCACAAACGGAAAATAAAGACTTTTCAACTAATCAGAAACAAACATATGGAGGGAACAGTTCCGGCTGGCATCAAACTAAACATTCTAATAGAAAGCAAAATGATGAAAAAGAGGTTTTATGCAGTGGCTGCCAAGAACTAGCTAGAAAGTAAGCAAAAAATTTTTACAACCATGATATACTCCTGCATATTTTATTCTGAGGATTGTTGTTTGATATTTTTTAGACAGACTGTAAAAAAAGAGGGTCCAAACAAAGGCAGAAAATTTTATGTATGTCCCAAACCTATGGAACAACAGTGTAAGTTCTTTGAGTGGGAGAAGATGAACCTGAGCATGATAGCAATGAATCAAGTAAGCACTAAAATAAGTAAAAGTATATATAGTTTAAGATATAGAGATATACAAACATATATGCTATGTAAATTTTATTATAGCTAACAACTGGTCAAGTAAACCTTCAAAGTCAAGAAAGACTTCAACAACAGTTTCAAAGAGAAAAACAACTTCTAAGGCAACTGGTACAAAACCCACTTCAAAAAGAAAATGTGGCCAATGTCGACAGGAAGGACACACAATTAAAAATTGTCCAAATATTAGCCATGTATGATATCTCAAATGAAAAATGAGACGGTAATAATTGTTTTAATTTTTTTTAACATGAGTTTTAAGCATTACATTTTAAAATAACACTATATATGTATGAACATATGTATATATATATATATATATATATATATATATATATATATATATATATATATATGACCGTTATGTATGACCGTTAACCGTCGAACCGTGCGGACGTGTTTTTTGAAGTGTCGTAATGTCTCTGACACAATTAAATATTCCGGAATCGGATTCCAAAAAAACCTACAACTGCTGTGAAACAAAACCTTCTGCAAGCGTCGGTGTTTGTAAGAACTGTGGCAAAATTTACCATGTGAGTTGTGCAACAAGAAAAGGTCTCAAATTCATTGTTGGAAATTTGATACAGTGCTGTGAGGTGAGCAGTGAAGTGTCGAGTGACAAACATATGGATACTATTAAAAACTTAAAACAAACAATTACTGACAAAAATACCATAATAAACGATAAAATGACAATAATAAAGGATAAGGAATACATAATTCAGAATCTTGAAGAAAAAATTAAGATGCTCCAATTATTAAAGCCAAATGAAAAGACAAAAGAAGTTTCGTCAGCTGTACCCAATATTGATAGTGATACTGAGAAAGCAGCATTCAAGAAGCTTAAACATAAATCTACCAATAAAAACAGTGCCAATGCTAATAAGGTGTCAAAAGAACAGGTGAGTGTTGCAGTAGCAACTGCTTTAAAGGAATTAGACAAGCATAGAAGCGAAACATTCCGAGATGCGGTTGCCAACACGGAGCTGCCTACTAAATCGACCCAAGCTGAACAACAACCAATTAAAGCAAATGACGATGGAAACTGGACTTTGGTCCAGAAAAAGAAGTCGCCGAAACGAAAAAACAAAGCCATAGAAGGAACAAATGTGAGCATTACACTTGCAGGAGTTGTGAGGAAGGCCCACTTGCATGTGTTCCGCCTGGCACCGGAAACATCGACGGAAACTCTAAAAAATTATTTAAATGAGAAAAACTTCAAAAATATTGAATGTGAGAAAATGGCCTCAAAACATCCGAAAACATATGCCTCTTTCAAGGTCTCCGTTGCAGAGAGTGAATTGGAAAGAATAAAATCTCCGGATGTTTGGCCAAAAGGTGTCTGTGTGGACCGTTTTTTATTCCATTTGGGAGAAAAAACGAAGAAAAATTGTTAAGCTGGTTTAATATAAAATGTCCTTGAACATTCAATGTTTATCCAATAAAACGAAGGCATTAACAAAAGTTGTCCATGACAATAAAATAAACATTTTTTGTTTATGTGAACATTGGCTTGGCAACGAGCAAATCGACCTGTATACGTGATTTTCGGTTAGTCAGCTCATTCTGCCGTAGTATACATATGCACGGAGGTGTTGCTATTTACTGTTGGAAAGAGATAAAATGTTGCGTCGAGATTGAATGCAAGCTTCCCAATGAATGGAAATTTAAGAGCAGGAATTATTTCAACGCGACAGTCAAAGAATATATTCTAGATAAACCTATTTATACAATAAATGAATTCTTTAATCTAAGTTAATTGTTAATTGTCATTAGGTTAATCTTGAGTTGTTCATAAATATTATTGATATTACTATAGTTATATTATAATATTGTGATAAAAATAATAATAATAATTGCAATGACGTAAATTGTAATTATTGAATTTAAATAAAGTATCTATCTATCTATATATATGTTGAAAATGTTTAAATTTGATGTTGAAATGTATGATAGATTTCTTGGAGGGCGTAACATCAAGTAAAAAAAGTAAAGTAAAGATTTTTTTCAAGACATCTTTATATTTCCATACGTTTCGACGTAAAATTCTACGTCATCTTACACAAAATTCCTATCCCCCACATCTTATAAAATCCGTCACAAACAATAGACTCACTTTTTTAAAAAACAAAATAACTAACCCCAACCTAAGTTTAATTTCCACAAAAGATAATAATTTTGAAGGTACCATTTGCCTTCCTTACATCAAAGAACTTTATCCGATGTGGAGAAAACTTTTTTACAACGCAAATCTCCGTTTAGTATGCAACAACGATCTAACTCTCAACTCCCTCTTCTCAAATTTAAAGCCGCGCACTAGTTTAGAACGAGTATCCAATGTGGTCTATAAAATATCTTGCAATGACTGTTTCCACCTATAATATTATATATTGGCGAAACAGGACAGAACAAAAATCAAGGGCAAACAATGATCACAGAACATTTAAAACTAAATAACCATACTTTCAATTTTTATGACGCAAAGGTTCTTCATCACGAATCGAAAGTCTCACAAAGGCGCTTTTCAGAATCGGCCTATATTTTTTTTGAATAGAAATTATTGTTTAAACAAACGTACAGACACTAGCTTCATTTGCGAAAATTACCAATTTGTTCTAAATAATGTTTCCCAATTCATATCGAATACCTAACACCACGGTTGCACAACACTATCACGCACACTTGCTTAGCGCGCCAAGACGTTCGTTCAAAAACCAGCACATGTGTTTGTTTTTTCTAAAATTTTGACCTCACATCTCAAACACTTACAAACATATTATTCTGTTTGGCACTGGCCTCGGATGCAAGTGTATTACGCATAATATTTTATTTATTAATCACTTTTTATCTTTTATTCTTTTTATTAAAAAAAGAAATTACTGACAGTTAGTGCTTGTCTATAATTATTAATTTTTACAAGTTATATTAATATGTGTTAGTGATAATTTAAATAATTCAAGTAAGTAATGTTTTTTGCAATTCTCTTTAGTTAAAACTTTTCTTTTTACTATTGCTTATGTATATTCAAATTGTAACGTTACTTTCTGTTTTTTAAATTGTAGAACCACTGAAGATGACGTAGAATTTTACGTCGAAACGTATGGAAATATAAAGATGTTTTGAAAAAAATCTTTACTTTACTTTTTTTTACTTGATGTTACGCCCTCCAAGAAATCTATCATATATATATATATATTTATATATAAATGGAGCTGTCTTTCAAATGTCCGAATAAAACTCGAAAACGGCTGAATGGATTTGGCCAGTCTCAGTCTTGAAAAATTCGTGCCAATCCAGAGATTGTCCAAAAGGTGAGATAATATTTCAAATCCGCGTAGAAACTTTACATTTTTAATTTGAAAATTTTTGGTAAACAGCACTTGATTCAAAATGGCTTCCCACACAATATTATTCAAGTGACAGATGTATCGAGTATCGCCTACTCATGTGTCAAATAGATGGTTGTCAAGTTGGAACAGATTATGTGTTATTCTTTTAATTTTAAAATTTAATTATTTATATATTTTTAAATGTTAATAGCATGCTTATTTTGATTTTATATGAGGTTTTTATTTAATTCTCAAGTGTTTGCTCACTGCCTATTTGTATTCTTTTATCAACAGCTTGAAATAATACTATTATTATTGATTGATTAAGGCCTTGCTTATGAAAAAATAAATAAATTTGTTTCAAACGCTGTGCTGTGCAAGTACTTATTGGTTTAATGTGAATAATGTGTTACCATAACATTTTCTGAATTATATTATTATTGCATATAGGTTATTCAAATTGAGATCCTAAATTTGGAATTCATCGAAGGGGACACCATAGACAGCGATATGAATAAGAAAATTGGATTATAACACATATAGTAATTTTAGAAATCATATTCATAAAAATTTCAATTATGTGTACATACAAGTACAAGTTCTTCGGAAACAAAGTTGCTTGAAAATTGCTTATAAAGATCGCATTATGACATGTGACATCAACATAAGTGCAGTTTAATCAGATATGGAAGTAATCATTACAAATATTTACAGTACAATCTATTTACAATACAAATTTTCATTACAATTGTGAATAAGTGTTACCAAAACATTTATGAATTATATTATTATACATTTAGGTTATTCAAATTGAAATCCTAAATTTGGAATTCATCGAAAGTCCCCCATAGACATTTCTGTCAATCACTTATTGCAAGTTATAATAGACAGCGATATGAATAAGAAAATTGGATTATAACACAGATAGTAATTTTAGAAATCATATTCATAAAAATCTCAATTACTTCCCGAGCATACTACATACAAGTCATGGTGATAACAAAGATGCCACTAATTTGGATACACGGTTGCAAAAAGGAAAATCAAAATAAACACATTGAAATTTATCACAATATGTACTCATGTTGGAAATGTACATACGTTCAATCAAATTCATAAAGAAGAAAGTCCATTTTATATAGCTATATAACAATTCGGGGTAAAACGTTAACATGGCTGTACGGATTGGGCTCAGTCTTAGTTGCATAATTTTATATTCATTAGTATTTATAAAATATTTTCTAGATTATATATTATTCTATTTAGATTATTTAAATTAAAAACCTAAATTTGGAATCGATCAAAGGGGACATTTTGTCGAATAACTTATTCCCAGATATAACAGACCACTACTCAAATAAGAAGATTCGGTTGATAATAGAACTTGGGTTGTGAGCACTGTGTGATTTAGTTCACGAGACCTTAATATAAATTTTAACTATTTAATTGTTTTTTAAAATGTAATGTTAATTTTGAGTGAGATTCAACACTTTAAAAACTTACATCTGTGTGGGGCAAAAATGACCACTGAACATTGACTACGGCTAAAGATTAAAAAAGACTTGGATTGAATTATACCATATTTTGTAGAAAGTGTATAAAACTTCCAGTTTGATTGTATTAACAAAATATGATCAAACGAATATTGTTATTATGAATTATAAATGTATTATTATACAAGTAGTCATTGTCTGTACCATTCAAACTATACATCTTTACACTCCTAAAATAAAGTATTTTTTTATTCTTTAGAAGTGCTTAGAAATACCTAACTTAGCAAAACAACGTTTGCCGGGTCAGCTAGTATATATATATAAATTGTACGTTTGTCAAATTTTACACAAAATAATTTTGAATGTTCAATAAAAAACTAACATATACCACAAGTTTAAAATGTTTGTTTTTTTATTAAGAATTATTTAAAAAGTTGATCGATTCTCAAAATAAAACAATTGAAAAAGTTATTCATGTACTTTATTTGAAAACAGCATGCCGCAACCACGTATGTTACATTTTTTTCCGTGCGACAAACACGTATCTCAAAGAATTGAAGAAAAAAATAATGATTAATTGTTGTAATATCATACTTGTCTCAAAATAATTGTTACAAGATTGAATATTTTAAAATTT
>NW_020536711.1:0-25671 GCF_003426905.1 Ctenocephalides felis
TTGATCATCCATTGGGATTTGATGAAAACCCGATGCAAGATCAAGCGTTGAAAAATACTTGGAATTGCCAAGTTGGTCAAGAATATCTGTTATATTAGGCAGTGGGAAAGAGTCACCTATAGTAATGTTATTTAATTTTCTAAAGTCTACAACTAACCTCCACTTTAATATCCCGTTTTCAAGATTTCTTAGGTACAATCAATAAGGGAGCGTTCCAAGGACTACTACTAGGTTCAATAATATCGCTATCAAGCATTTCTTTTACTTGTTTGTTTATTTCATTTTTGTGTTTTTCAGGCAATCTATAAGGTTTAATATTTACAGGAGGAACATTTGGGATAGTGCAGATTTTGTGGGAAACTGTATTAGTAGAGGAGGAATGATCTCCATCGATATAAAAAATGTCATTATATTCCCTACATAATTGCTTTAAGATTGATTTCTCCTCTGTATTTAAATTTTCATGATTAACCTTATCTAAAATAATTTTTATTCTATCTGATTTAAAATTTATAGCCTTATTTACTGTAGTATTTCCTATAAACCCTGAACTAATGGATTCTAAATTATCTATTCGTTCTAATTTAAACTTAGGTAAATCTAAATTAATTTCATATTCATTTGTATTAACAATATTTACAAAGCATTTAAAATTATCGGGAGATACTAAGGTATTACTGATAAAAACGCCACTTTTTAATTCTGTTTTCTCTATAATTCCTGTATCATTAGTAAATGTAGACACCTGCACTACAGATTCAGTGCGTGGTTTTAAACTAATTAGAGTATTTGCAAAATTTAAAGGCAAAGAAACCCTATTGAAATTAACTAAAGATTCTTTAATATTTATATTTCCATTAAATTCTTTCAAGAAATCTAATCCTAAAATACCCTCACCTCTAATGGGCACTGTATTATCGACTACGTAAAAGCTATGACTTATAATTCTATCGCCTAATCTAAATTTTATAATAATCCTACCTATTGCATTCACACTATTTCCAGATACACCGCATAATTTGAGCTTATCCTCATTTGTGTGATCAATTCTTAAATCATTTTGTAAAACTGAAAGTTTGATAAGACTCACTTCTGCTCCCGTGTCTACTAACAAGTTTATACGATCTGTTATTGTACTCAAACATTCGATATTTACAAAAGCTAGATTCTGTTTGGAACTATTAATGCAAGAAAGGTGAGCCTTTTTTAGCTCACTTACGAGGCTAGAAGAATTATCGTTTGTGTCTGGGAAAACTTTACTAGTACTAGGTCCACTTTCATCGATAGCCCTATCTACAATATTAATTTTAGGTTTAAATTGTTCATTACATTATGGATACGCTTCCTACAATCAGAAATACTATGACCTAAATTTTTGCAGTAATCGCATGTTATTGGAATAGATTTAATATGGGATGTGGGACGAAAGGAATAGTTATTAGGCTTTTTAAAATTTGATTTGAAGTTTTTGGATGAATTTAATAACTTTTCTTCCTCAACGGCTGCCGAAATTGCTAATTCTAACGTCTTTAGTTGTTTAGCCTTTATTAAAATTTTTAAATCATGATGTAGGCCCTCTTGAAAAATATGTAATGCTTGATAATTAAGTAATTTTGAGCAATAAACATTGGAATCTGGTATTTCAATTTGTTTTATAGTTGCATCGATCAACTCCCTTAAAATATCTTGTAACCTTAAACCAAAATCCCTAGCACTTTCATTGAAACCCTGCCTACATTGATTGAACTCAATTTGAAGAGAAGAAACAGACCTATTATCTAAATAAAGCTCTTCTAAAGCAGCTTTAAGCTCGTCAAAGTTTTCGAATTTTCTATACTGAATTGCCTGCATGGCTTTTCCTTTAATTTTTATATATAAAATGTAGTCTAATAATGCATCATGATCACTTGATTTAACAACTTTAAATGCATACGTGCAAGAACGAAAAAATTGATCAAGCTGTAATTTGCTTGAACCGTCAAAGCAATCAATAGCATCCATAGCTCTTTGTAATGCAGACATGTTTGTAACTTTTTCAATAAGTGGTAACAAAAGAAGGAAAGGAACTCAGGTGTAATAGAATGTTTGGATATGATGATTAGCTTATCATTAAAGACTGAATTTAATAAATGTAGAAAGAGAAAACTTGTAGAGTTGTCAAATAAAATCGCGCGAACGGCTGATCACTCTTTGTTGTGGCAGTCTGAGGTTGGTGCAGTACAATACAAGCATAAATACCCTAGATTATACAAAAATTATTAATAATTTTGTTTACAATATATAAAAACACAACGTGGCAATAGATATAATATGATAGAGTATTTTCAAGAAATGGATTTAAGAAATTTGCTTACAATATAGCATAAAAATAAAATTTGGTATAAAAGTACTATAATATAGCAAAAGTAAATACTTATTTTAATATAATTGCTTATGATATATTGACATTAGAATTAGAATGTAGAGATAATATAGAATTCGAATATCAAAGCAAGATTTTGGTAATTAAATTAGAAAAAAAAATTGGTAATTAGAATTAGAAAATAAGTATTTAACATAAAATAGAGAATGAAATGTCTAGAATTTGGCAAAAACCATAATCAAATATAATAAAATGAATGTACTATCTTCCCTTTGTGCTGTAATGGCGGTCAGAAAAGACGCTTCTTTGTGTATGCGACGCTCCAATGGCAGATCCTTGGTCCAAATAGCTAGGAACGCTCTACATAAGCTGTGCGGCCTTGTGTCCAATTCTGGGGTCTGTTTCACGTTATATTCTTTGCTATCTGCGACGCTGTTGATTTTTCTTGGATTCTTGTTGTAAAATCACAAGTTTTTACCTCTCTTACAAGCCTGTTTTTTTATTCGATCCCACCGCTGCCACCAATATGTTAGGATTTTGCTTTAGCGAAGGAGGTATTTATAAAGAAAACTATCAACTTTCACAAAGATATATTTCAGACAAACAACAATTATATTTAATATATGATTAATGCGTTCAAATGTATGCCACTGAGGTTAGGTAGAGAATGCCGATTTTCACATCATCCTAGAGGCTCCCGTTCGAGCCGGAAATATTGCCCATAGAGCTCATATATAGAGCAGAATCCTGAAGGGTTGTAGTTCACGTATTCCATAGAGTGACGGTAGAGTCCGTCATAGAGTCCGGTTCCATAGAGTCCGGTACAGCAAAGTGTTGAATATAAGGGTGCTGACACACAACACCATAGAGGGATGATGAGTCCATAGAGCATAGATAAGTGAATAATTAAATATAAGGGTGCTGGCGCACAACATTTCATTACCTGTTAATCAAAAGTTAAAGTGAGGATTTCGTAATACCTGTGCTGTGATGGTTGTTATAATATTTCGCACTGAAGTATTGAGTATAATAATATATTAAAACAGTATATTAATTAACGATTGTAAGGGTAAGTAAAACTCAAAGAAAACTACGGTCACTTTTAGTTTTGCCGAAGGGATGCATCCACAGCAGTTTCATTGACTTTTACTGTACCACGAAGTGGTATTTTTTAATTAGAATTATCCGAGTTGCCATTAATTTCTCATAAATTTGCCTATCTATCTGTAATATATTTGTATCTAATATATTTCTATCTATTGGTAATCTTCATAGTTGATGGTAATTTCATAGCTCTTTTCAATTCGTTGGCACATGCAATGAACACAATAATTTACCTGGTGACACCGTAACGCATGAATAGGAATTAAAATATGCTGGAGCATCGTCTGTCATGAAATAATTGGATTTTTTAAGAACTATTTTGTCTTGTTTATGCAAGAAGCAAAATCTCACTGCCAAAATTTATCAATCACTAAGAGCGTATGCAATTTAAATCCACAGCCGTTTGTACCGTCAATGCAAATCTAGTCTGTGCCATTTGCAGATACAATAACACTTGCTCCTGCATATCTATTATAATTACTAGAATTAATTACCTAATAATTCGCGTTAGCTTTAATATAAAATACAATTTTGAAGTTCTTCGTTGATTCTCTTCAACCCAAACGGTTACACTTTTTGAATCTTTATTTATGAAGGGCAAGTCTTTTGTTTGTGGGCAGTCCGAATATGTTCATTCCTAGCTTCCTATAAGGTCTTACGGCAATAGATACACTTGGTTAGAAAAATATTGATTATTTTTTTAGATTTTGTGTTCCACATCTCCCTTGCCCCTCCCACATCTACTATTGTGCTGTTATGGTCCTTGATATTTGAATGTGATGCTACTGCCTATTTTTTTTGTAATTCTCATTTTATTTTTATTATCCAATTTGTTCACCCTAGTATTTCTACTGGCATTTCTGATACGACTTTCTTTTTTTCAGGATTAAACTTTAAAACAGAATGAACATTCATTAAATCATTACAGCAAAGATTAAGATGTTTTTTTATTATTATTAGAAAATTCATACACTTTATATTTTTGTTACCAAAACGCAGATTGTTTAAGTGGTTAAGTCTAATTTAGGCTAAAATTTAAGTTATGGTAAAAACTAATTCTTTGGGAATTGTTATTGCATTGAAAAATTAATAATGGAAAACAAATATTAATAAAATACTTTATATACAACTCAGAGAACTGATTTCACACACGCGGTTTCTAACGCGATTTTTCACGAGGTAACAAAAATTGAAAGCAAGAATTGCACAATCGTGTTGCAATAGACCACTTACTCACTGGGATGACATAATATCACAGATAATGTCATTTCTTAATATATTAATGGAGTAATATATGAATACAAAAAAGTAAATATACTCACGAATCCATTATTAACGTTCGGGGTTTCAGAGTTTCACAAGTAATGAACAGGCACAGAATAGAACAATGTTGCCTAAATCAGTTGCACAAACCTACGCACCCTAATCCTTTCTAATTAATTTCACGTTGTAATGATTAATAATGATATAGTTAATAAGTGAATAAGCGATCGTATACTTATATCATATCGTAATAAATTATACATATATTTAAATTAATAAATTATAATACATATACCAATGTATTCGACAATTCGAGAGAACAGATAATCATTTATTATTCTAATTTGACAGAGTGAGTCATTTTTCAAGATGAGTAAAACTGCACTATACAGCGCCAAGAAAAATGATCTCGATTCCATAACCGTGAGCTATGAAAATGATTATATGAATTTTATGAAGTTTATCGAACGAAAAAAGGCCGAGGCACTTTTATTGCCGGAGAAGGTTTCAAGATTTGGCATCTAAATCCAAACATATTGAGACTGCTCATAATCGGCAGGAAATAACATATATTCCCTTTGATGACATTATTTGAATCGAGGACTCAGACGATTCAGGAGGATTTCTTATGGAAAATTACGAGCTCCAAGTAATTGGAGAATTTTAACTAAAATATCTAAAGAAATTAAGGCGGAGCAGGGGACGGTGGCTTCGTTGCCGTTCGATCTGCCTTTTGATCGTAATATATATAGATTTATTTTTCAATTTATTGAAAAACATTGAGGGTCTACATCTTAAAATTTATGTTGATAAGGTAATGTTAAATTTATATAGTATTATATAAATGCTTGGTAAATATACTTAGCAATAAGTTATGATAGTATTATTATTTTAGTACCAGAACGATGCAGCAAGCTGGGGCGATTCAGTTCGCGAAACGGCAGGAAGCCACAACGTAGCGCTTCTGCGAGTTTCTGTAAGCTATTGTAATAAGCTTAGATAATATAGTAATAATTGAGATAATAGTTAGTATTAGGTGATAATTTACAATTTTGTGCAGACATTCCCGAGATTCTGTAAGTTACTATAATAATTTAGAAAATTTGTGCCTGTCTATATCAGAATTTTGATGAAGATATCTTTACATAAAACATTGAATTATCGGAATTATAAGGTGGTTCGGATTGGAAATTAAGTTGCTCATTTTTTATTATAGTTATTCACTATGTACGAAAACTCTGCAACGATTAATAAATGCACGGTCCCTACTCCAAGGTCAAATAACACTCGGTGTCAAAAACATCAAAATAACTTAAAACGGTTAAAAATTGACCACGAAATGATATTCATCGGAGACTTTCTAATTGCAAATTTGTGCAAATTTGAAACTTTCAACGCTGCCAATTTTGGAATTGGGGGAGATAAAATTGGAAATGTTTTGTTCCTATTAAAAAACAGCGAGTTTTCAAATAAAAAGACTAAAATAGTAGTGATAGAAACCAACAACACCGAGCACAGCAAACCATATGAAAGTTAAACTAGTTTTCGTACAGTCGTAATATTTTGGTAAGATGTATAAGACTATGGTATCTACCGTTGAAAAAATAATAATAAAAATCGTCGAAAAATTTATTTTAACACTTTATTACAAGAAAACGGCCTGGCCGATTTCTATCAAAATTTAATCAGCACGATTCCCAACCAAAATCTATCGAACGGTTTTTGAATTTGCATAATCGATTCAGAATTGCGAAAACATAAAATAATCGATTCAGAATTGAGAAAACATAAAATAAGCGAATCGGATTTTTTGATGAACACATAAACTTCTTCTTCGGAAAGCTAACAAGTATAAAGGTAGTACCTATTTTTAATTTCTTCAACTCTTAAATTTAATTTTGCGGGGTTTACGCTAAATTTTGGAATAGTATCGATCTATGCATTATTAAATTTAGGAATATTTTGAATCGACATATTTGCTAAAAACTTGGATAAATTTTCTATTAAATTATCGGAATTATGTTTCAATGGAATTTAAAAATAAAATTGACTGCTATAAAGTCTTCAATTAATTGAATAAAAATTAATTGTAAAAATTGCTTTCTTATCTCCAGCGATTGAAGGATAAGGGAGAATTGGCAATTTTACTATCAAATACAAAATTTTCACTCACCAGTTTAGGGTTCTTTGGTGACTATCCTCTTCGCACTTTTCACACACAATATTTTTTACCTTTAATTTCTTGATCTTGAATTGCATGGAAATCCTGCGTCAGGCCTTTCCAAAATCAATTCTACAATCTTTGTTACTTCTATAATTACTTTTGTTCTATTGCTTCCGACGTCTAAATATTCTATCAATGGATATCTGTGATAGACGATTGCGAATTCTATCATACAGAATAAAAGAAGAAAAACTTTATTTCTTAAAATTACAATTGATTATACAAAATACTTCAATTTTATAATATTATAATATAATGAATAATGAACTGGTATGTGAACTGGCAAAAATTATATATATAGTTATTCTCCTCGAGTATAGAGATCTCGCATCCTTATATAGGTGAAAATATGCTTATCAGCAAGGTGGTTCGTGTAACTAGTTGCGACTATAAACACATGGTATTCTAATATTGTCTAGGACTAGATGTACCTGGCATATTTATTGTAGGCAAAGCATTAATTTTCAGTGAAGCGCCTCTTGTGTTCCTTTTGCATATACCAGCAAAGTGTGCGTTGCGCACCTTTTTTTTTTATTATTTTAATAATTTTTACAACTGTCCTGAAACGGACAACAAGTAAAATATTTGACATGAAACTGAAGGCGTTGGCAAAATACAAATCATCTGACCATTGCCAGTGATTTGTCGAAGGTCTTATCTATTGTTGATTAGTGCAGAAGAAATTTTTTTTTTAATCGGGCCCTGGTAGAGTTGATTTGAAGTTTTCTCGCGAGCAAGTTCGGGTGATCAGCTAGGCGATTTCTATATTTGTGTGAGTAAGCCATTATTTCATCCTTAACTGTGCTAGTGCCTGTGTCTTTGTGTATTAACCAATTTGGAACATACTTTGGTGCTTTCAAAATTTCTTTTAATAACTTGTTTTGAAATCTTTGAATTATTAAAGCGTTTGAGTTGGAAGTTGATTCCCATAGCTGTATGCCATATGTACAAATTGGTTTGATGATGGCTTTATAGAGGTAAATTTTATTATGAGTGTCAAGTTTTGATTTTCGTCTAAGGAGCCAATGATATCTTCTTCTGGTTTCTTCAAGCTGCTTTCTCTTTTTCTTAATGTGTTCTTTCCAGGTTAGTCTCTTATCCAGGTGTAAACCTAGATATTTGACTGTATCTGTTTGATCTATAATTTCGTCATTAAGTCTTACTGCAGGACATGTCCCTTCGCAAAGAGTGAAAGTGATGTGTTTTGACTTGCTGCTGTTAACTTCTATTCTCCACAAGCTTAACCATTTTTGTTTCACGTCAAGATGATCCTGGAGCATTTTTGATGTGATTATGGGATCTTCATGTGTTGCCATTATGCCTGTGTCGTCTGCATATGTTGCTGTCAAAATGTCTTCTTTCTGTGGTAGGTCCGCAGTGTATATGAGGTATAATAGTGGCCCAATGACACTACCTTGAGGCACACCCGATCTGACAGGATGTAATGAGGATGTTTCACCCCTTACACTAACAAAGAATGTTCTACCTTCCAGGTAGGACTTTATTATTAGGTATATATCAATCGGCAATGCATTTTTTATTTTGTAAAGTAGGCCGGGATGCCACACCTTATCAAATGCCTGACTAATATCGAGGAAAACAGCTGAACAGTAGTTCTTGTTTTGGTAGGCCTTGTTTATATTGTCGACAATTCTGGTGTGCCATGTTTTTCTAAAAATCCAAATTGATGCTCAGGGATAACGTTGTTATCATAAATAAATGGTTTTATTTTACTAATTAAGACCTCTTCAATTATTTTGGATATTTTTGATATTTTATTCGGATTTTTACCAGGCTTCGGAATAATTATGATTTTAGCAATTTTCCATTGATCGGGATATGATTTAAGTCTTATTATACCGTTAAACAGGATTGTTATGAAACGGTAGGCTTTGTAGGGAAGCTCTTTAAGCATATTAATATTAATGTTGTCTACGCCTGTGCTTTTGCAGATTTTGCCCTTCGGATTTCATTTGTAATTTGTGGAACTTTGATAATGATGTTTGATGAAAAATTTGACTGCACTTCTTTCAAAGAATCAAAAATAAATTTTTCTTCTTGTTCCGAGGATTTTGAAGAATTTGGCGTAAAAACTTTCTTGAAGTAAGTCGAGAAATATTCTGCTTTTTCTAAATCACTGCGTGCCCAAGTGTTATCCGGTTTTCTAATTGGAGGTATAGTAATGGCAGGACGTTTTAAGTTTTTTGTGGCTTTCCAAATCGAATGATCTGATATTGTTAAATGAGATAAAAAGTCTTAAAATTGGTCGTTTTTGAACGTTGTTATCTGTTGTTTAATCAATTTAGACATTCTGTTCAATAGCGTTTTGTCTTGTGGAGATCTGGTTAGCTGCCATCTTTTTCTTAGCCTCCTTTTCTCTGCAATAAGAGCTTTGGTGTCTATGGAGCAAGTGTGGATTTTCTTTTTAATTTGTGGGGGGGTACTTTTCTAGCTGCGTCTATTACAATTGCACTAAATTTATCAACAGCATTTTTCAGGTCATGTTTGTTTTTCAATGGTATATTACAGTTAAGATTTTGCTCTATAATGTTTCGGAATAATTCCCAGTTTGTATACTTGTTAGTTAAAAAATCATTTTTCTTGTCTTCTAAATTTTTTGTACTGTATGTGACTATTATCGGTGTGTGGTCAGAACTTAGATCAATACAAGATTTAGCCTGAATGTGTTCATTTGCCATACCTTTCAAGACGCAGAAATCCAATAGATCAGGTAATTTGCGCAGATCACTCGGTCAGTATGTGGGCTCGCCAGTAGATGGAGTCGTTAGCCCGTGTTTCTGGACGGTTTTATAAAGTTCGTTGCCCCTTGGATTTGCCAATCGAGATCCCCAAAAGGTATGCTTCGCGTTGAAGTCTCCTCCCGCGATGAATTTTCTCTGAAGTGTTCCGAAAAATTTTTCAAATTGTTCACAGGTGATCTTGTGTTTTGGTGGACAGTAAATTGCAGATATTGTTAATTTTTCAGTTTGTTGTTGAATCGTTAGTGATAGGGCTTGTATAAAATGCTCATTGACAGATTTGTTTTGGTAATGTTTGATATTTTTTCTTATTATTATAGCAGTTCCACCGTGAGCTGTTCCATCCGGATGATTAGTGTTGTAAAAATTATAATTGTTTAATTTGAAATAGTTTAAGTTTGTAAAGTGGGTTTCTGAGATCAACATAATATCTATTTTGTATTCTATTAAAAATATTTCTAATTTTTGCCTATGTTGAGCAAGACCATTGGCATTCCAGATTGGTTAGTAAATTTAGTATGATACTAATTTGGCCTACTAAATCCTTCATCATAGTTTTTAGCTCAGCAATGTCGGAATCAGCTTGTTGCTGGTTGCAGACACTTGGATCTGGGATATATTGGTCTATTGGGTTTGTGGCTTGCGCGTACGATTTATTAAATTGAACATATGACGGTCTGTTTATAGTATTTTCTGTTGGATAATATCTGGTGCGAATTGGGGGAAATCTTTGAGGAAATAATTGTTTGTATTCCCTACAACCTTTGTAGTTGGCTGGGTGGTTTCATTACAAAGTACGCATTTGACGTTTTTGTTGATGCGATCTGTCCATTCGCATTTTTTACTGGGATGATTGCCAGCACATTTCACACATCTTGCGTCTCTGTGTTTTAAAAGACATTTTTGATGTCTTTTATATCGGTGCTGAAGTGAATATTTCTAATGACTACTTTAAATGTTCGGTTGGTTTTGCTTTGAAAAGAGTGCATCTGTGTGTTTCTAATTTTTAAAAGGTTCAAAATTTTGTTATATAGCTGTGCAGAACTCAACTGTATTCTGACTTGATCTGTACCAACAATTTTGTTAGTATAGTTACCTTTGGCGTGTGTTTCTAGTAAAATTGACAAAGGTCTGATGTCTTTAACATCATGGACAAAAATTGGCGGTGGTTTTAATACTACTTCTTTCTCTGTTGGCTCTTGAACTTTATTTAAAATTTCAAAGGAACTGCTGGTTAATGTAGGGTTTAACCAATACTCTGCAGGTTTATTTGCTTTATGTTTTTTGTACTTAACCTCGATCCATTCTTCAAAGCTCATGACTTTTGATCCTTGTTTGGAGGTCGATGGTTGTTGGTGAAATCGACACAGGATGAACATTATCTAAACAAGATGAAGAATCGTTCAAAAGTGAGTTTTCTGATGGGGTCCGGGTCTGCTTAGTTGGATTTTCTATAAGAATTTTCGCGCTTTTCCGAGGCATCGGTTGTGGAATAGTTTGTTCAATATCCATATTTTCTTGACAATTGATCGAATTTCCGTTCAAATTATTTGATAAATTGAGACGTAATTTTTCTATGGTTTGATCCGAACATGTTTGCAAATCTTCATGTAATATATTATTTGTTTTGGTAAGAGAAAGTTTGTTCATTGTGCCCCCATAAGTGTGACACAAAAATATGTAATGTCAACACACTAATTACTATACAAGTTAAGTACACTGTTATAAAATATCACTTATTTAATGTTTGTAAAAAACTACATTAATTTCATACTTTGATTATGGTTAACATACACAGTATAATAATTTGATGCGAGAGCATTCACTTCACACGTCCGTCTGCGTCGAGGGTTGGACTTGAGCGTTGCACACCTAACGGGACTTATTGCAAAGCAAAGAAGTTTAATTTCCTAAAGCAGGATTTTTAGTTCTATGCAACCAAACAGCAAACAACTATAACATTAGAAATGATATTTAATTGTGGCCAGTGTTTGGTTACTTCATTATTTTATGCGTACTTTTCCATTTCTCGCAATTTTGGCATTTTTTCTGGTATTATTGCACCCTGGTATGTATCACTTGGACACATTGGCTTTTCTTCTAACACTACTTGCACTGAATCAAACTAATCAAGGGGAGTTATCTTCGAACAAATGCGCGTTGCACTGTTTTGGTCTTGAGTAGTGTCAATTTTTAAAAACAGATGGCTCATGTGCACTCATTTCATCTACAAATTGTTCGTGGTTCGTGCAAGTAGCTGTCAAGTATTTGATCGCTATACGAATAACCTAAGCATAACCTAAGTTTGTGAACCCGTATTGTTTCTAATAATTTAATTGTGTTTAAGTGAACATTTAAGTGAAATTTAATATGACAAAATGTTTTTATAGTACTCAAAAAAATGTCAAGTGCGGGTTAAAATATTCAGCTTTTCCAATACCAGTTTCCGCAAAGGTATTTTTTTTATAATAATTGCAGCAATTATTATATATAATCAAGATATTTCAACATGTTGGATAGGTGGCTTGGGGGTACCTGCAAATTGCTGCAAAATGCACGAACAAGGCGCAGGAGTACTTTTGACACCCAAAGAATGCATGACGCGTTCAAAACTTTATTCAAGGAGATAGGATAAGAATAATTTATAAACAATGCAATAATTTAAGGAACAAATTGTAACAGACTATTAAATGATCTAAGAAGTGTTAAAAAAGGAAGAAAATTCACAGCCGAGGACATATTTCTTGCTTTAAATCTGTACAAATAGTCTCCAAAGGCCTACTATTTTTGGTGACAAATATTTATTTTTCCATGTCCTCAAACATTGAGAAAGTTGCATTCAGAGATACAATAGTATAGCAGTGGTAATGAGTGTCTATTTAAAACATTAGGTTGAGCTATTTCTCCTAAAAAGTATTAGTATCAGCAGGGGCGTAACGTGCCTTGGCGGGGCCCCATATCAAAATCGGTTTGGGGGGCCCCCTAAAGATTATTCATAATTCAAAGAAACATATAAAGATTAATAAATTCATTTAATAAAATTAAAAGAACATATATTTATCAAATTTTCAAATATACATCGAATATTATTTTTAATATTTTACAAATAACTAAAATTAAATATTCACTCTCCTTGTATTTTTATCAGCAAACTGATTTATTAAGTCATTTATAGCTGATGATGTTTTTAGTTTTTCTAATGTTTCTGCCTCTATAGACAATAGAGACAGGTCTGATAGACGTTCCTGTTTTATTGATGTTCTGAGGTAATTTTTGATTAATTTTAATTTTGAAAAACTCCTTTCATCGGTTGCGGTTGTAACTAGAAGGGTCAAGAATAAAATGCAAGCTGTTATTACATCCGGAAAACTGGATGCAATACTATTAAATTTTATTATTAATAATTCAGCGAGTTCCTTAATGGAATGAATATTTTCGATTTCTGATTTTAAGCATGCTTTTAGAGCTATCAATTGATCGCAAAGATTAACTGATAGATCTTTGCAGTATTTTGTCGTCAGTTTTCCGGAAGCAATTATTATTTCTTCATTTGAAGAAGATATGAGTTTTTCTGGTTGCAATATTCTGAACATATTATTTACGTCACAAAGGTTTTGAAACCTTTGTTTTGTTTGAGAAATTAAAATATCTAAACAGCAATAGTACACGTTTACTTTAAAATATGATTCAGGGTCTAAAATTCTCTCGTCTAGTGATAACTCATCGAAAAATCGCTTTGTTATCTTCCGTCTCTTGTTTTTAAAAATTGTTTTTATATTCCTATTCTTTGCTAAATCCTTAGTATTCCTTAACAAAATAATGAATGAATTTTTATACCTAAATTCGCGCAGACTCTTTAAAAGATTTCTTAATAGTATGCTAGTTTGTTGTAAGTCATTACTCATATCCTGTAGAGCTTTCGAAATTGGATTAATAATTTGAAACAATAAAGAAAAAAATATTACGAGCACTAAAAAATCATAGCTTTCTAAAAGGTTAATTAAATTCTTACATTCTTCACGTTCATCTTTTTTTTAGACATTAAACTTAATTTATACAGAGTTTTAATGAATAGTTTTTGCTTATTGCTAATAAGGAGTCGTTCCTTGAAGACCATCTGATAGGGCGTACCCTTTTAAGTGTTATTAAATATTCCTAGCATTGACCAGCGTTGTATGCTATTGCCAAAAAAAGTGTATATTTTTTCGATTTAAAAATTTTTTGGCACTTTTTTTATGACTTCATCTTTTTTTGTTGAATTTTTCGTTTCATAGCTTCGCTGGCGTAATCTCTTTTCTTTTCACTCATTGTTTTCTTTAAATCACCACAAACACTTTTCCACAAATCACCACTAAACCAAAACACTAGTGGTTTGTATTGTAATACAAAATAATTCACAATCAACTGAAATATGTAAATAACCCCCGCTGTCTTTCAATATATAAGACCTTCGACTAACTCTGGCAATTATCATATGATTGTATTTTTTCTGTACTAAATGTTGTACTTCTTGTCCATTTTGGGTCAGTTGTAAATAATATTACTTATTAAAAGAAATCCTTGCTGTTCGTTCGTCGCTTGTCATTGTATTTTGGGTACGCATAACTGTGCATTGTTTATTGATGGTTTTTCATTGATTATTGAGGGTTAAACGCGGAAACCCCGTAGGCCAAACATGCCAATAATCGATGTAGGTTGTTCCGATAATAAAAATAAATTAATTCTCTGACTTTGTCGTTTGTGAAATTAATAAAAAGTTTTTCTCAATTTCTTTTAACGCTCGTTGGGGGCCCCCTGGGCCCGGGGGCCCCGTATCATTGATACGGCTGATACGGCGGTAGTTACGCCCCTGAGTATCAGATACTGGCGTTTTGATGTTGATGAAATATCATCATCTTCAGAATTGTTATATGATTGGATTGAATCTCATATTGTTGATGTTGCAAACCAGTTATTTAGTATCGGTTTAAATGTTCATGAACGTAAGTTCATTGTTATATTTACTAAGATTATCTATTACATTAGTAAATGTAAACACTTATAAAGCGAGTCTATACCATACATAATATTTTAATTTTGATTGAAGATTAGTATTATAATATTCTTCAAATAAAACTTGAGCAACATCCTAATATAATGTTTAAATTCAAGATATATCTGTTACCGACCTTGGGAATCAAAAATATTGCTTTTATCTTTCAATTCATAAACAATTGTATGTGCATAAAACATTATTTTGTTCATTGTAAACACTTTGTTGATCTTTGATGGCAAATTCAATGATAATGTTTTCATGATGAAACATGGTTAAATGTAATGTTATAAAATACTCATACAGAAACTATTCAAAGGTTTCGTTAAATGCAACTTTTCTATTAATTGATTAGATAGCAAAAGAACTATTAAATGCAGAATTAATAAAGAACAATGTCTCGTAAATGAGGTCTAATCCTAGGAATTTGGATTTCTCTCAATTTTGATATCAATATATATATATATATATATATATATATATATATTTTATGTTTTTGTGACTTTTTTGTTTGTGAACTATTTGTACTTTTTAACAAATTTTCTGTTCTTTTTAACCTTTTGAAATTTTGTATTATTTGTCATTCCTTCTAAATTTGTCATTTCATCGTGTGCTCTTGTGCTTTTAGTTTCTTCTTAGTTTTTAAGTTTTTAATATATAAATATTAGTCATTAAGTAATTGAGTCAGTTATTTCTGCTTAGTTTAGTTAAATACTTATGTGGTTTTCTCCACTTAGATCTTTACTTTTTGAGATATAATTTATTCATAATTATAATACTTATAATTATGTATAATAATTATTATATTTTTAAACATTCCATAACTGTAATTATAATTGTTAATATAAACATAATTTTAGTGGTTCTTTAAACATTTGTAATATATTTGAAAATATATTTTGTATTTCATATGATTTGTTCTTATTTCCAATATTAAAAATTATTCAGGTTTTTTGGGCTGTATACGATACGTACAAAATTTAGAAGTGATATCAGGGGTTAATTTAATATTGTACATGTGCTGCCATCTATTTTTAAAAATTTGTATTTCAATCGAGGTAACGTCAAATTGCCAGACATAGCGATCTATTATACTTGTTTATATATGAAACTAATCACTTATCGCAACGCAACTTATAACGAAACTGAATTTAACGAATCAAATGCAAACAAACATGATCGAACGTTTTCGAAGATTATTTTATTGCCCGCGTAATATTTCTTACCCGATGAGTGCGAAATCGGGCACAAGAGCGCGACCGGCGGCAGGAGCTCTAACTAAATCCGGGTTACAGACATTTGTTCGGAGATTACCGGCCATACATCTAATTGTGCTTGTTTATCTATGGCTGCGACTCACGATGGACACGTGTGTCGGCACCCTTACATTCGTTCTACGCTCTACAATTATCAGCATTCGTAATCTGTGTATGTCGTTGCTCGTTGATGACAGGCGGTTCGTATTAGTTTCAACAAGTGTTTTGATGTGTAGCTCGATTTTATGTAAATTCAGTGCCTTAGTGGATGATTGTTGATTTAAATTGGCAGTAAAATGCCAATAGGACCGCTTGTTCTCGGTTAGTAATATTAGTTGATCTATACTTTCGCTTATTGATATAATATAACCCAAAAAACACAAAGAACATTTGACTCTATTCTATTCTGGATTCGGTTTGATTTATCTGCAAAATATTCGTTAGTAACATTCGTTCTTTTTATAATTATAATTTTAACACGTTATTGATTTAAGTTTAAAACTCACAAAGTGTCTATCTACTTTGCTTTTTATTGATATCGTTTCAATTCAGGGACATGTTATGATGGCTAGTATTTTTTGTGGGTTGAGATTTTTTTCTGTTTAATTGGATTTCAAATCATATTTTCATTTATATATATCTATACTAAAATATCTGTATCAAATACGATAATATTTTATATTTTTTTTTAGATGTTGGTGAAGAATCACAGTCGGTGAAGGATTATGCAAATGTTTTACTTAGCAAAATCATCATATAATTTAAAGCTATACGAGGTAACTTGAGTAACAGATCGTTCAAAGTAAGTGGTTAATATTAAACACTATAATTAAATGTGTTGTATTATAAATAGTAAATGTTATAGTGTGGTAGGAAAAATATTGATTCACTTTTTATCAGTATCAACTAAAATGATAAAACTTATTGAACTAATAAGTGACATTACATAACTTTTCTTACTCAATTAAATATAACTGTTTAATCTAAGATCTGTATTCATTAATTGTGGCTTGTTTAAGTTATCAAAAGGTAACTATCGCTAATGAATATGGTTTATTCAGATGATAATTCTATGAACCCAATTCCTTATCTATGCTTGAAACGTTAATATGATATTCAGTTGGTACAGAACCATCTAATTTTTGTTGTGTTATTCATTCTTTCTTGGTATATATTTCCCTCTTTTTTGATTTTGGTTTTATTATTTTTCAATATGTATAATTTTGGAAATGTTGTCAAGTTATTTTTAGCCTTTGTAACTTAATGGACTATAAAACACATTATTAGATATAAAATGTATATTGCTTACATTGTTATTTTAGTAAGTGTTAGAAGAATATTTGAGATCATATGCTCAGAGTACATCGTTTTATATTGTTTAAGAATGTTGTATTGTTTAAGAATTGTTCAAGAGTGTACAAAAAGTAGCTTTTTTATAAATAAGAAAACTTTCATAAAAAAGTTAACATATGATATCGTTATATTTACTAGAATGGGAAGAAGAAACAACTTAAAACAAAAACAAAATATTTATTGTAAACAAAAACAAAATTGTAACAGATTATCTGTATAATTAAAAACAGGTTAAAATAGCTAAATAAATTCAGTAATAGGAATTATTTGTGAGAATGTAGCAAATAAGATCTGAATTTTTAATCCAAAAAATTTTTTGTCTAAAAGAATGAAGTGAACGTCACACATGCCTGCTGTTCAGAAAGAATCTCTGAAACCATTATTGGTTAATTAATGATTTATTCCAATAGTTTAAAGTAAATCATTTAATGCATTTACTGCTACATTTGATTAATTTCACTATTAGTAAATCTGAAAAGCTTTTTTGGTTTTATGTATCTTTATAGTATTGCTTATTCTTGTAAAAATTGAACTATAAATTGCTGCTGCCTTGGGCTCTTGCATAGTATACTATGGTATTCTTCAATTAGTTTCACCGCAACCTCAGAGAAATATCATAACAACTTTTAAATTACTTATCTATCTATAGCAAACCCTTCTGGTAATCTTCAATTTGACACTACTCAGACGGATTTAAATTTAAAAAAATGTATTTATTCCAAACCGTTTGAAAAACTGAAGTCTGGACAAATGAAGCAATGTTCCAAAAAAAATTGACAGCTTATTCGGGCGGTTGTAAGTGTATGCCAGTCGATTGAAGTTGTCATCGGGGTAGTAATTCATAACCAGCTCCCACATGGTTCAAATTTTGAGGGTGTATTCTTTCGACTATTTACAAAGTATATGTAAACAGCCAGACCGTTCAGGCGGTTGCAAGGATTTACCAGTCGAGTACAATAGCCATAAAGCAAGATGAAATAATGTGCACAAAAGTCTCTAAGAATTCCATTGTTAGTAGGAAAAGTTGAAATATTATCATGTAAGTTAAACAGAGTTATATGTGATTATTTTCTGGTGTTAACATTGTGAGCACTTCAATATTGGCATTACCCCCATTAATTCGGACCGACACGGTGGTGAATGTGATGCGTCATGATTTAAATGTTTTTTATTAAATAAATAAGTGATAATGATCTTATTATATCTCGTATCATTAACAGTTCTTTAATTTTTCAATAATCGGGAACATTTCACTGCTGCTCCCTGTTATATAAGCACTAAGTTTTTTGAATGCTTCTTGGTATTCTAAATATTTTTAACAATTGTAAAAGGTCGTTTCTTACCTTTTAGGAAAAATGATAAGTTATAGTCACAACCAGTTAGAGCATGAAATTCTGGTAAACTTAATGCTAAGGATGATCCAAGCTTACTATAAAGCTCATTTATTGAAATGCATCTTTTTTATTTCCAGCACCGTATTCTATAAAAATATGCATTGTTTCATTACACAAATGGATCATATTTCCAAGCATTATATTTAAAACATCAGTGTCTGTTGATTTAATTAGGATATTCACATAGTCTTTATTGATTTTACAAATATGACAAATAATGTTAGTATCTAATTTAGTAATAATTGAAACAACTGAATTGTTTTCAACTGTATAATTAGGGCAATGGTTATAATATACGTTGATTATTGTATTCCCAAATGAATGGCACCATTTTATCCGTCATCCAATGTCTTATTAAAAATTCTACTAAAGCATTATTTAATTCTACTAAGCGATTATCTAACACTAGCCAAAAATCACCCTCAACTAAAATCATTTTTATTGATACTAATTTCTGAAAAATGACTCGCTTTTTTCTATTTGCAATTTTATTTTATGCAGGTCTTCCTCTAGCTACTGGACTTGTGCCAAGAGCATATAAATATAATATGAATTAAGTTACAAATTTATTAATAATTTTGTATTATCTTTAATTGAAATGGAGTACTATTCAGTTGACTACATGGAATGTTATTGAATTTGGAAATTTATTGATCAATTTATCAACTTTATTTTGATAAATAATGAATATTTTAAGTAAAACATTTTTTCTGCATATAGGACAACATATTTTTGTTGAAATAGTATGTTATACTTGAAATGAATGATGAAATTTCCAATGAAATAATATAATTATTTTATATAACTGATTTTATAAGAACGGATAAATCTACTTTATACCTATATATTGTAACAGTTTATTATTTAACGAGAAACACAACTATAAAAACTATCAACTTTTATTAAAATATTGTTCGTGGGTTCACAGAAATACGATATAACTAAATTTATAAAACAATTATTAAACTAGAAAATGCGCGTTGAATTTTGAATCACTTCTGCTCTGTGAAAGCTGAAATGATTCTGGGCGTCAGGTTGTTAAAGACTCAGTGAAAATTCTTTAACAGGTTTTCAGAAACAACTAGTTAATATTAATTTCAGTGAGAAAGTACATCAACCATAAAGCTTTTAGCCGCGGGCGAACAAAATACTTTTGACAATATTTCTGATTTTACAAGGCTTTTTATACTATTCCTGCTTCTCCTACTCTTGTAGTGCGGTTGATTTCTTAGTGGAGGTCTAGAGGGTGGTGGTTCCGAGTCTACCTCCGTTCCCGTCTGATAGCTCCTTCGCGTCGTTTCGGAGTTTGTCGTCGATTCATCTCGCCAAAATCTTCGGGGGATGAGATGGTCATTGGTCTATGTTCTGTGATGAACTTATCTCGCTGAGGTCATCGGCAATTGGTTATGACAAATTTCTCCTCCGATGACGTAGAATGCGTAAATATTATCGTCTTCCTCACACCCTCATTATCGTATTATCTTTTATCTTTCTTTTACTTAGACTGACTCATAGGCTTAAGACATCTTATCTGCTTGTTTACACGGATGATGCAGATTGCATAAGTTTGTTATCCCTTTTTATCTTAAGCTAGGTCGTGCGTCTGAGGTCATAACGGGACTATGTGTATTTGTCGCCGATTACCCCCGGGTCTTCCGTTCTTGTCGTACTTATGCTAGAACGTATGCTGCATCAGGTTTCCGCGCGGGTTCCTTCGTTCGTCGTTGTATGCGTAACTTTTTCTTCGGTGACGTCACTGGTATTGTGGTGCGTTGTTAAAAATATTTGCGTATAGCAAGTTTGTTCAAATATATTATGAATGTTTGTTAAAATATTAATTGCTACATGACTAATAGTTATTCATTAAATATAGAATGTTACAGACTCCCCCTATAGACAGATGTAATGTCTTCATCTCCTAAGAAAGGTGATAATGCAGATACGTGGAATGTGCCTATGATTTCATCCGTGTTATCGGGGCGTCCTACTTCGTAGCTTGTCGGGCCTCTCTGCTGTAGTATGACAGAGCTCTTGCACTGGCTACAGGCCGAGTTCATTGCAAACCTTGTTGCAGGTAATTTCTCGGTGTGGTGTGTTTTTCGCCTGCCAAGATAGCTAATTGCGGCTTGAAATCTTGATTGCGTCTCTCCACTGGATTCGCCTGTGGGTGGTATACTGGGATAAGGTATTGTTTAATTCCAAGGCAGTGCGTAGTATGCTGCATAACGGCGCTTACAAACTGGGAGCCGTTATCGCTGGCACAAATCCGAATCGTAGGAATACTTCGTTTATGAGAGTCTTTGCACATTCTGATACCGCAAACAGATCCATAGCGATTACCTCAAATATTTGTTGTAATGGTGGCGTTTGTATTAATCCTGCTGGCTTTTGATTCGTGGCCTTGTACCGCTGGCACTCCACGCAATCTTTCAAATGTGCTATAATATCCCGCCGCATACTGAACCAATAATACCGTTGGCAGACTCGTCTTATCGTGCGTTTGATGCCTGTATGTCCTGCGGTGGAGGCATCATGATATTCGCGTAGTTTATCCTTGACTTCGTGTGATTGGACCACCACCTGTGACTCTTCTACGTCAAAATCCGGATTATATCTGTATAGTTTCCGTCGCGCTTCTGCTTGGATAATCAATGGAGACGATCCCAATTTGTGCGGATGTGGACCCCTTATCGTCGATATTGGGTCGTGACAATCGTCGTATCTGCTGTAGTTTCTCTCAGTCGGAGTTAGCAGTCGACTAGCATATTCGACTAGTCTTTCGTCAGCTCCTTTTCTTGTAATAACACTCCCCCTAGAGCGTAAATGCTGTCGCCGGTGCGTAGAATATACGGCTTCATCTTATCGGCTTGCCATAGGATTGGACTTGTCATTAATGCTGTTTTGAGGCTCTGAAAGGCGTTTTCGTGGTCTTGTCCCCATATCCAGTCGTGGTTCTTTTTCGTCAGTTGACTAAGGGGTTGTGACACTCTTGCGAAATCCGGAAAAAAGCACCTATACCAGGAACAAATTTGCAGGAATTTTTACAACTCTTTCACGTTTTTGGGTGGTTTCATGTCCACGATGGCAGCAACGTCTCGGGATCGGTATGAATTCCTTCAGGCGTCACGACATGTTTTAGATATTTCACTTTTGTGCAGAAGAATCTTCGCTTGTCTCGGTTCATCCGCATGTTTAGCGCTCGGATCCTGGAGAATAAGTGATATAAATGGTTCAGATGCTGATTTCAATTCTCTGAGAGCACGATGAGGTCGTTCAGGTAACTCAGGATCGATACGCCGGGTAAACTTGATCGAAAGGAGTTACGAACGCCATCTGATCGCCATCTTCTGGTTTCACGGCGACTTGCTAGTATCCAGATTCCTTGCCTGATCATTTTCTTAAGTTCGGCTTTCAGTGCTGCGCGCTTGGTTGGCGACAGTCGGTACGGCGGGACTGAGATAGGCGCGTGATCTCCCGTAAATATGTAGTGTTCTGCTTGGTTGCAGGGACCGTCGGCTTCATTGAAGATGTCGGCGTTTTGGAAGAGTTACTGCCTGACCTGATATCGTTCTTCCTCTGGAATCGGGTGGGCTTTTTTTCACGTAAATCCAATGAAGCTATGTGAACTGTAGGCGCGGATTCAGCTGAACGGAAGCATGCATCAAATAGTGAGTCCAGCGTATACTGATCGATAGTCTTTACCGCTCTCGCAGCTGATCTAAAACGGGCATCAAATAATGACTCTAGCATTAGTTGGTAGTCCGCTTCATTCGTTTCCATCTCTTCTCTCATGTGAGTGGTAACTGTAGCTTCGTTGACACCTACGGTTTTCCAGGCTTGGATCGCCTTCGTGACTTCTTCCCGTGGTACAATGTGGTATTTTGGTATTTTGGTGGCCGGTCCACAAAATTCCACGCACGATTCTTTAGATCCAGCACCAAACCGGCTTTGTGCAAAAAGTCTATACCCAATAGAGTACGACCGTTTGTTGTTCCTGGTATCACAATGAATTCAGTTGGTATGGGTCGATTTTCTAGACGCACAATTGTCGTAGTTTTTAGGACTTGCGACAACTTCGATTTCCCGTCGGCCATTGTCATGTTCATTCATAGTTGTGCGAAGCGGTGTCTCGTAGATTTTCACAGCTGGGTCCTGATCTTGTACTTGCTGTTCAGGCTGGCCTTCCAGGCCAATCGTTTTCGGCAATTCTTCTTGATATGCCCTCTCGTTTTGCTGTAATTCCATTTCTTTATTTTCTCCGTGGTTAGTGCAAAGAATCCGCACTCCAGCGCCGATGTCGCCTGTTGCACTGGCGTGGCCATGCAGACTGGACACTTACTCCGTATGACACCTGCCTTACCGCAGCCGTAGCACGAAATTCGTGGTTCAACACGGGTTTCTAGTTCTTCTTTCTTAGGTACTTGCAGGGTTTTCTGCATCTTTCGACATTCGCCGATGACATGACTAATGTTGCCGCAGTAAGTGCAACTCTTCTTTTTTTCTGTGGTACTGCCGTCTCCTTTTCCTGCTTTCAAAAGGATTGCCTCGATGGCGTGTGCCTTCTGTAGCGGCTCGTCGGACATCGTCACACCGTTCCGTGCGACACGCTTACGGATTCTCGGGTTGGGATGCATAGGACCCAAATAATTGTGTGGCGGTAGTGGATATTATCGAAATGTTTTCAGTAAAATTTATACTATTTGTTTCTCTATTGGTACTATATCATGGGCCATTGGTTCTGGAACGTTTACCGTATCTTCTTCTTTTCTCTCAGTGAAACTTCTTCGGTCCCATATAATTATTATGCCGGAAATTTGGATCCTAAAATCGACGTGGTGCATTTATTCTTAGTGGGCTGGAATGCATAAGATCCAAGTAACGGCGTAGTGGTAGTGGGGCCGAAATTAAATGGTAGTTGAGCAGGAAACCTGGAAATGTCTACTATCCTGTGTAGTGATATACTTTCCGAAGTAGACGAGTTCGTAACAGGTACGAGTTGCACACTACGTCTAATCATTAATCGGTACACATAATAGTGGTCGCTTACACATCATCGACAACTGGGCAAGAATGAAACTTGCTCAATATCGGTTTCGTTTCACTAAACATTGCTGTCGTTGGATTACCAACCTAAACCTATCAGCTGTTGATCAACAGGGAGCCATGTATCGACACCTAGCCTAATGCACACCGCAGCCCTTTTAAGCTGTAGCGAAGGAGCAGTTAAGCAATAATAGGTCGTAACCCTAGAGACTATCGAGAGCTGAGGAAAACAAATCATTGGAACACAAGTTCCAATTGCTGTCGAAAGTGTAAACTCATGAACACATAAAGACTGTTCACTGGCAGCAGCATTAATCTCAGTAAAGATCGTCCAATTTTCGACGCTTGGCTCAGCGGCTCAGAACGTTACGCTTGCACGTGTAAAGTTCCAATTGTTGCTAGTCTGAAGCATTGGAAAAAATCATCTTAATAACAGAATGTTTGGTCGATCTAAAGGAGGAATCGCTCTTTCAGCGTGTTCTCTTGCATAACGCGATATCGCATAGTAGTTCCCACTCAGAGCATCATCAGTTATTGCCGCTTCACTATTTGGGAGCAAAGGCACATTCTGAACACCTTCAGTATCAAAATTTTCTATATTTGTTAAAAACCATGCCAGATACTTTGGAAGTACCGTACATCGTCCATCTATTACGCGTAATTGGTCTGCTGTGTCTTGTCCAGTCACCTCAAGAAAATTTCCACTTGCAAAAGCGACTTTATCCTGAGCTGCCATAATTCTAGCTGTAGCTATATACGCACAGATCTTTCTATAGACATTTTGATTATCTTGTCATCAAATTTAATAATGGCCTGTGTGCGATGGTATTCATACGTCGCAACATCATCCATACGTTCTCATTGAAACCCAAAAGGTTGACAGGAACACCTCTAAGCCTTAAGGCTGAAGACGGCTTCAACTGCGCCAACTCGGTAGTCTCATCTGGTCCCAACCGGGACGTTGCGCTTGATTTAGCGACTCATGCAACTCCTTTGTTGTTATTTAATCGGCGAGCCTCAGCACGTTTATTAAGTGATGTTCTGCCACCCTTAGAAGACTTTCCAGTCTTAGGGTTTGATTCTGCTGGTGCAGTTTCGGTAGTGGTAAGTTCGTCCATTATGACTACTTCTTGACTTTATTGAGTAAAAAACTGTCCTTTGTCTAGTCCTTTGAGCTCTAACGTTCTTGCTTCTTTCAGTTCCGTAATATTTTTCCATTAATATTAATTTAAATTTATTGCTTTCGAAAATTTGTTTTGCTAAATGATAAATGATCAAATTAACAATCAATGAAGTACCTGATACGAACTGTCGTTGTTTATTTTTATACAGACGAATATTGCAATTTATAATATTATAATAATCAGAATGTAATTAAAAACCAGAAAAGCATGTTATTAACATAGTTTTATCAACTATTAACATGATATACATTTTCATAACATAGATAAATTAGCATAAATGTATGAGTATTAGGAGTCATAACGATATATTAATTCATATAAAGTTAGAAATATTTCAAATTATTAGTAGGTATTGTAAAATTTTAGAAAAAATATTCTTGTTTGAAATTCAATTTTAACTCTCTAACATCTCATTTTCAATTTATATATATTCTTAATGTTCCGCTCCATCTTTATTTTGAAACTCGTACTTCTTTTGATTAAATTCACTTAAATGATCGCTTGTCACACTAAATTCAAACAATTTTTAATTCCTGATCTTGTTGCAAGGTGCCTTTTATAGTGGTCGTTGATAGTTTATTTCTTAGTTTCGTTTTCATGATATTTATGTTTGAAAATAAGCGTTTCGCCGTCGCAGTATTGGGCGCCAAAGGAGTTTTCTTATTAAAATCGATAATTATGGAAAAATCGCAGAAAC